>NC_073695.1:46222851-46260351 GCF_029784165.1 Wyeomyia smithii | reverse complement strand
CAGACAAATACCAACCAATCACAGCTCAATAGATTGGACCCACAACAATATCTAATTTGATTAAGAAAATAGAAAGTGGTATAGCCAGTAGCGCCGGTAGCATAGACATAATTTTGACAAATTATGTGTGATTTTCTGACTTGTTCATTTTTCAGATAGTACATATAAAGTTCATTTAAATTTAAATATCTAAAAATTATGTTGTATGAAGTTAAGTATTACATTATACAGATTAATGTTATGAAAAAGTTACGTTGTAAAGCAGGTTACGTTATGACGAAAAGTACCTGTATTAGAACAACTATAATTATCAAAAATGTATGGAGAATGTTGAAAAATTCAGAAGCAAATGATTTTCATCCAAGCAGAAAATTTTTATTAGTCTAGATGAAGTTTTCACACTCATGCTTTATTGAAATAACTGATCTAACTTTTTTCTCATTCTTATATTCTCATTTCTTATGGAAAAAATAATTATCTCATTTCGATTTCTCATCCAAATGTCAGTGGTTTATTTATAATTCCATTTTTTTGCTGCACCTATATTGCAATCTCTACCCAGCCCAGACTTACAGAACAATAATAAAACAGTTGAAAAAGAACATGACAAGAAACAAACAGCTTGAAGTGGTGGCGTGGCATTGGCGGTAGGATATTTCGTAATGAGATAAGTAAGGCACAATATTTGTCGGAATAATGAGAGCGCAGAGGTAATTTTGCCCTTTGCTCACGCCAAGAAGACAAATAGTGCAGGACAACGTGAAAAACTTTGTGCTTTGCCATGGAAAAGGAATCCTGCCGAGTTACACGATATTCTCACGTTGCAATCGAAATCGTTGCAGGGGGTGAGAAGAACGGGGCTGCTTCGTGTGGTGAAGGTACAGGACTATCTTTTACGTTGGATGAGCGCAAGCGGAAGCAACCAGGTCGAACGTGCAAAATGGAAAATATTTTTGCGCTGATCTTCTTTCTGAACTTTACTAGACACGGCTAGAATGGAAGCGACGCACATAGGAGTATTTGACCCAAAAAGTTGGCCAAAAGTCCAACATACAAAATACACGATTTCCATTATTTTTAATTGATTTCAGTTGGAACATACCCTCATGCTATCCAAGAACCCATTTGTGTCTTATCACATAAACCAAACTGTTATATTTCAAAGTTATTCCACAGTTTTTTGGTCAGTTTAAAAAATACGTGCTACTGCTCGGGTGGGGTAAAAAATTGAAAAATTTTGTCAAAAAGTTTTTCTCTCTCACAGGACATGATCTACTAGATAAGTAAAATGTTTTGCAATATTTAAAACGTTGAATGCAAAAAATAATCATGGATTGTTTACGAAATAAGTGATTGTTAAAGCCGACCGCGAAAAAGCCATAATATTGTGAAAATAATTATATAATTTAGTAACCTTCCGCGCAAGTCCCGTCGAAGCTTTATTCATTGACGGAAAGGTCAAAGCCTTCTGAAAATATACGAAAAGAAAAATCTTCCTCCTGGTTCCTCTTTTTTATTTTATTGCCATTTTATTGAATGAAGATTTATATGGAAATTTTTAAATCTTTGTTTTAAATCATGTGTAAAAAGACACTACAAAAATGAAGAAAGCGAATTTAAAGTAATATTTTATATATTGGATGTCACCTTTTTTGTATTGATCATACGAAAATAACACGTTTTTGATATAAATCTATCCAATTACTACCAAAAAAGAGCGACTTGGACTTTTGACCAGCTTTTTGGCTCAAATACTCCTATGTGCGACGGTCCAACCTGGAAGGGCAAAGTGTCAAAAGGTTCAGTACTTTTTATGCGTTTAGCACGCCTTAGATATCGGGCAGGTAAACACGATCTCGATTAAAAATACAATTTCGCCCAGTTCGTTCGTTTCGTAAGAGGAGAACATAATTTTTCATTTCACAGCAGTCAGCAGGACTGAAAATTCGTACACAAAAACACTCCACACAGCATAGGCAGTAAACTACCGTAATCTTCAATTACGTTTTCACGGAAAAAGCCATACAGAATCATCAACCGAAATAATGGATAAACAGTTGGCATTACCTTACCTTGCTAGGGAAAATTGCTCTCGTCTGCCATGGCATGCAGTTTTCGCCACATCACCATCATCGTTGTCATGCGGTACGTGAGTTCCATAGAGCGTTTTTTATGTTGCTCCGTCTCGGCCGGATTCCGGAACGTTTGTTGTACTGGTACTCTCAGTTTCACCTGCCACAAATGGATTAGCTAAATCTTTCAGGATATGAGTAAAACGGAGTTTCTTTACTGTTGTTTTCGCTGTTGCTGCTGCTAGATGCTGTAGCCGGTAGGTACCTGCAAGTCTTTGTCGAATTTGTTACCCAGAGTGTTTTAGTACGTGGTTTCGTACGATGTGAGATCCTTTCATTGGTTGGATTCACGTACTAGCAATGGAAGGCGTTCGTGTCTGGCTGTACTGGAACCAACAGTGTCTCCCTGCTGCTGCCGGAATGAACCGGGATTAACATGGATTTGTAGAAACCGAGAGAGACATAAAGTTTGGGCTACGCGTGTTCATGCTTCTACATTAGTTGAAATGCAAAAAAGTAGGAAACAATTTTGACAAGAGTAAGATCTACTCTTTAAAAAACTCTTACTAAAATTGAAGACGTAAACTACTAAAGCTGGTATATTTTTGTGGGCCATGTTTGAGAAAATTGATACCATCAGGAGTATTGGTTTTACGTGATGTTAGGTTTTACGTTACCATTTTTTACGCTGGTATTAGGTCCGGACCATAAAGACTTACAAAGCCCAAAATGGGACTTATAGAGCGGTGCTGTGTTTATTAGATTCATATTTTTATTACAAGGCTTAAGTCAGGCCTAAATTATGCTGAAAAAGAATGAAAATTCTCTGTGCAGGTTATAAGAATAGGGACTAGGAGGGCAAATTGAAAGACGCCATCTGTATTTTCACACTCTAATACCAGAACATTCTTTCCGCTTTCTTCACACAGGTACTGAGGGCCTACGAACAATACCTTGCAATTGTTCCACTCCAATATCCACGAAAAAGACAGATAAAACGAATTGCTATTTAATTGTTATGTTTGTGAACTCTTAAGAAATTTCAAATATTCAAATGATTTAAATTTTATACTGAGTTTGATGCGGATATTTTGGATTCGTTATCTTCTATTTATAGAAAAAACAAGTTTTGTATGTATGTGTGTATGTTCCAGCATAACTCTTGAATGCCTGAACCGATTTCTACCAAACTTGGCATGCGTGTTCTTTGTACAAAGGAAGTGGTCATAGGAATGTTGGGAAGAGGGAGGGGCAACCTACTATTCATCATCCCACACGCAAGTCGCAGCGCAGTATTAATTTGCGGCGTAGCGAATATGAACACCACTACCTACCAAAACACCATCTTAGCAATCAACGTCGCAGCAATTTGAAAAAATGCAGAAGAGCAGAAGAATTGGCATAGGATACTTAGCTGTTTTTTCTGTCTCGCTCTCCCTCCTTCATCACTCGCTTGATCATGTTGTTCGTATTGATGTTTGCTATAGCGTTTTTCACCCGTCTTCTCGTAAAACGTACTTGCGCTATCTTGTTCACACCTATAGCTTGAAACCACACACATAACTAGACACATATTTGTTTTCAAGAACATTCAATCATTTCATTCACTCAGATGAGGTTCCTTTATCACATTCGTACACGGCACACACAGTTCTACTGTATTCCACTATTTTTGCTTTTTCTCTTTGTGAATAACACTGATAATTTAAAATAAAAATACAGCAAACAGAAATCGCGTGCTCAGAAATGACCGTGCCTCCCCAGCCTCCCCAAGGCGTTAGTGATTAGTACAATGTAAAAAAAACAAAGTTTCATATGTTCACTTTGCGGTCAGATTCAAAAATTAAACAAAAAAATCTTCAATTATGCTCCCAAAACAACACCGCATACCGTAATGCATCAAATTTCGAACACTCAAGCTATGACTTCCAAAAAATCAACAAAAAATGAACTTTCTCATCGATCTTAAAAGTTTAGCATGTTGGTTATTTCATTGTTGTTGCAATTAAGTGCTATTTATACAGATTTAAACACATTTTGTACACGAAAATAAGGAGAATTTAGAAATCGGCTTTGATTCAAACTCCGAACACTTCAACGTCTTCCGGAACCAGAAAATAAAAGTCCAACGACATTTTTCAAACTCAAGATGGCGACTTCCGGGAATTTTGCGAAAAACGAATATATGCTCTGCAATCTGTATGTTTTCGGTAACGAGATAACGTCCAAAATCCAAATATTCATGTCCGGCGCCAATTTATAAATCCCACATGACGACTTACATTTTTTGGGAAGCTTGCTAAAATAGAGAAGAAGGCTTGGACGTTATTAATTAATCATATTCGCGATTTCTACTTCCTGCCAAGCTGTGTAACACTGAATAAAATATTTTAATAATGTAGATATTTCAAGATAGAGGTGTTCAGAAAATGACAACGGGTGCCCGAAGCTATTTCAAATTCAAGATGGCGACCTCTGGTATCTGAAACGCTGTGAAAAAGAGAAGCAAATATTCAAATACTCCCCGATATTAGGTTTATAGATTAGAGTTGACTCCTTAAAACCGAGAACAGGTGTCCGAACGTTTGGTATGGTGAGGGTTGTTTTTCTGCATTAAAAGTGATTCAAAACTTTAGGAAAAAAGATAGAAGATAGTATCTTCAAATTGTTAATTAAGGCATGAAGACTGATGTTCAACCATAAGGATGATATTGATATTGTTTGCACAGAAAAGTAGTACAAGAAGACATAGCAAGCATTGATTTTCACTATCAGAGGTGAGCTTAGACTATTGATGTTATTTCAGTGCAATTTGAGCTCATTTAGGTTTATAATTTCTGTGGTAGCTGTTAACTAAAAATTAAAGTGTATATTGATAATTAGTATGTGTGTATAATAAGGTAGCAATAAAATACTTAAGTTTTAAGTACTTAAGTATGATTGCGGTAACAATCTTGATAGGAAAGGGCGAAGGTAAAACAGTTTTTGAACCTAAATTTAAACCTTCATATCTACCGTTTAATTTAAAGTGGCTTCAATTCCATGTAAGAATTGCGTTCTCTATTACTTTAAATAAGTAACAGTCATCGATTGGACAATGTGGAGTAGATGTGAGAGCACCGTGTTTTTGCCACGGTCAATTATATGTCGTTTGCTCGAGGGTTGGCTCACCTGCAATTTCATTCATTTTAGCTCCTGATGGTGAAACGAAAAATGTGGTATATAAACAAGTTTGTAACTAAAATAGAAATACATAATATTATTTGAGGTTGTTGAAAAATATATAAAAATAAGGATAATTATAGAAAAAGCAGAAAATTTTACACGAGCAAGGCCGGATACATTCAGTTAGTACTTAAATAAAGATCATAAAATCGACCGAAAACCTCAAAATAAAATCCAAGTCCCGGAGGGCAATTCGATTCAGCAAGACGAACAGAGCAGAAAACGCTAAATATAAACGTACCTTTCTTATAGAACGCAATATTCGATTTTAATATTCTCAGGTACAAATGAGAGCTATTGGGCTCCCCTAGAATGCTACCGAGCGGATTCTCGATTGATGGCTTAGATTTTAGGATGTTGATAAAAGCGTATTTTTTTACATGGAAATTCAACATTAAACAAAAAATTAACCTGTAGGGGGCCAATCGACTCAGATCGACGATTTAAGCAATGTATGTATGCGTGCGTATGTGAGCCTGTATGTGTGTGTAAATATAAATAACAATATCACAATCTGGCACACTTTTCAAGCAGAACAAAATATCCGATCATGGTGTTCTTAAGTGCAAATTGAAGCTCTTGAGCTCCTCAAAAATCATATAGAGGATGTTCTTACTGGTTTCTTTAATTTTAGAAAGTAGCCCTCGGAATATTATATTAAATTACGTAATGCTGAATAACATGACCTCCCTTCAAATTTTCAATTTTAAGCAAACATCACAGCTACGTAACGGCCTCAACTAATTGCCTTCCCTTTCCCCCTTTATGCGTTACGTAATTTGTGTACGACACCTTGGCGGTGTGTGTGTGTGTTTTTTTTTCTCACTCACTTTCCTCAGAGATGACTAGACCGATTTTCGTGAAATTAATTGCAAATGAAAGGTCTAGTTGCGCCATAGGTTGCTATTGAATTTCATCGTAATGAAATTTCTAGTTTAGAGGTTATGTATCAAAATGTAAAAATCACTAAACATCATTACCTCAAAAACCACACAACCAATTTTAATAAAATCGGTGTCAAATGAACGAGCTGTCTCCAAAACCTTTACGTTAAAAATTTCGTAATAATTAAACACATGGTTCAAAAGTTATATAAAGAAAAGTTATCAAGCGACTGTTGAAACTCACTCTTTTTCTCAAAGTTGGCTTAAAGGAATTTCAAAAAACAAATAGTGTCAAATGAAAAGTCCTGGAGATGTGTGGTCTTCAACAAAAACGCTGCTTCAGTACAACGTTTTCTTGTAAAATGTAACTAACAAAAGTTAAGTACAAAAAAACTAACTTTTAAGTAGCTTTTACATAAAATACTCTGTAACTCTGTTCCCAATTAAGATAGGCATTTTGTTTGTTCAGCAAAGTTTCATATTTTAGCAAGTTCTAAAACTTTACCAAATAAATCATTTCTCTATCTCTTAACACAAGAAAGCAAGTATCCTTAATATATAAAAGCCTACTGTAACATATGCTCGCCGTACTTTAATATGGGTGGATCGGGATAAATGGAACCTACAAGAGTTTATAGTACATGAGCTTAACTTCAAGGAAAAATATTGACATTATGATTCCACTTGCCTCTTTTTAACTTTTACGTTCTTCAAGTTATTGAAAAAATAATCTAAAATATGATACAGGTATACCTCGATGTTACGCACATTCTCGTTTTTGAAATGTACGTAAAATCGAATTGTGCATAAAATCGAATCAAAATTTTTATTTTTTTTAATAGCCCCAAATTAACTTTCGTGATCGGAAATGTGCAAGAAAACATGTAAGGGATCATCCAATTAGTATGTAACGTTTGAAAGCGGGGTTGAAAAGTTTGACAACACATAAAAACAATGCTAAAGGTGCCGCCAAACGGACGCTAATTTCCTTAGTTTCTAAGTCTTAGTTGATTGTAAAAAGCATTTTTTCATCACTGAATAGTAGGCTATGAACTATTCGGGCATGACGGAGTAGTTCAGGGTCTCTATGTTATAGCTTTTGACAGTACAATCCCGCGTTATGATGAAAAAATGCTTTTTGCAATCAACTATGACTTAGAAACTAAGGGTATTAGCGTCCGAGTGGCGGCAGCTTAAGGGTCCAAAAAAGTGAGTGATTTAAGAGCGGGGCCCGAGAAGGTAATTATTTGCGTTACGTAATTAATAGACGTTCGTTAATGTGCCGTGGGAAATTCACTCAGAGATGTGTGTATGTATGTGCGTCTATGTGTGCGTCTATGTGTGTATGTGTGTATGTGCGTATGAGTGTGTATATGTGTTTGTGTATGTATGTGTGTGTATGTGTGTGTATATGACTCATGACATGACATTCATGACATTCTTTTTACACACATACTAATGCTAACCTCCATTGAAAACAGCTCCTCTATCTTGTAACAGTACACGTTTTATATAAAAGTTTTAGTAAGTTACTTCAAAAGAGGTTGTGTGCCTACGAGGTCAATTATTTTACTCAAAAAAGTTCGCCTTTCGCAAAAGAGGTCTTTTTTTTTTTTTTTTTAAAGGTGGCGGGGAAATCTGCAAACAGACACCTGAGAAGAGAACTCAGGGTGTGGGGATGAGACTAGGGGAGAGATGCTGGGGTAGTTACACTCGCCCAGACACCTACTGATCCCTGTCCCGACCCACTAAAACCCCTCCAGTCTCCAGCCCTGGTCTTCCCGGAACGACGGTTAAGTATTACGTCGGGGAGTGGCTTTTGTGCGTGATGCACCCTCTTTACTCTTATAACCTCCTAGCTAACTACCTGGAGACTGGTAATTAGCTACCACTGGCGTGTTGGTGGTTGACCCGCCACACACGTTGCAGCTCCAGAACAATCTGAGAGGCGGCCGCACAGACCGCGTTCCAGATGTCCGGGTCGTCGCACATCCTCCGGACTAGATTGTCCGGAGTAGTGCCAGGCCCGCTCACAGCCATCATGTTGCTCCTCGCTCTTGCGAAACGGGGGCATACGAAGAAGACATGCTCAGCAGTCTCCTCCTCCTCCACGCACTCGGGACACATGGGGGACACCGCGTGTCCGAACCTGTGCAGATATTGCCTGAAACAACCATGGCCTGACAGGATTTGTGTCAGGTGGAAGTTCACTTCACCATGTCGTCTCCCGACCCAGCCGGATATCTCCGGTATGAGTCGGTGCGTCCATCTGCCCTTTGTGGAGTTGGACCATTCCCGCTGCCAGCGGAGCATCGAGAATGACCTTCTGGTACCTCGTATGCCCCTTGTGTCACGTTGGTCGAAACACTCTCTGTCCTCCTTGATGGCGATGCTGATAGGCATCATGCCGGACAAGACACAGATTGCATCGTATGACACCGTACGATACGCACTCGCAACTCTCAGGCACATGAGCCTGTAGGTACTTTCCAGTTTACCACGGTAACTGTTAGTACCTAGCGCTCTGGACCACACTGGCCCACCATACCTAAGTATGGACGAAACCACGCTGGCAAGAAGTCTTCGCTTGCTGCCATAAACCGCTGAGCTATTGGACATCATACGAGATAGTGCTGCAATAGCCGATGAGGCCCTCTTACAGGCATAGTCGACGTGACTCCCGAACGTGAGCTTGTCGTCCACCATAACCCCCAAGAGCTTCAGGGATCGCTTCGAGGTGATGGTGCAGTCTCCGACTCTGACCACCGCCTGTTGCTCCGATTTACGGTTGTTCACAACCGTGACCTCCGTCTTATGATGCGCGAGCTCCAGATTCCTGGAGCGCATCCAGTCCTCGACCTTGCGTATACAGTGCGCGGCCGTCAACTCGACCTCCTCGATAGACTCGCCGTAAACCTCCAGCGTTATGTCGTCTGCAAAGCCGACGATCACAACCCCTACAGGGAACTTGAGTTTCAACACTCCGTCACACATGACATTCCACAACACCGGGCCCAGGAGAGAACCTTGCGGAACTCCTGCGGTAATTGGGACGCACTTCTGACCCTCCTCCGTGTCGTAAACAAGTACTCGATTCTGGAAATAATTTTCCAGAATCTTGTACAGCGACATCGGTACATGGATGCTCCTGAGCGCGAGCGCTATGGAGTCCCAACTGGCACTATTGAACGCATTCTTCACGTCGAGCGTGACGATTGCGCAGTAGCGTATTCCCCTTCTCTTGCGCTGGATTGCTACCTCCGCCGTCTTGATGACGGAAGAGATTGCGTCCAGCGTGGACCTGCCCTTCCGGAAGCCGAACTGGTTACTTGCCAGATCGTGTACACCCTCCGTGTACCTCACCAGTCTGTTGAGGATGATCCTCTCAAGCACCTTGCCCGCGGTGTCCAGCAGGCAGATAGGCCTATATGCCGATGGGTCCCCTGGCGGTTTCCCAGCCTTCGGCAATAAGACCAGTCTCTGCCGCTTCCACCTGTCCGGAAAGAGACAGTCATCCAGGCACCTCTGCATGACTGCCCTGAACAGCCCGGGGGCCGTTTTTATCGCCAGCCTGATCGCCAGGTTAGGGATACCATCCGGTCCCGGTGCCTTGCTCACCTTTAGGGATTTGGCGATCACGATGAGTTCCTCATTCGTAACCCTTGCCTCCTCCCCTGCCTCGACACGGCTGTCGTCGCTCACGGATTGGATGCTCGGCAGGTTGGCCGACCATCTCTGGTCTATGTCTGAGATACTGGAACGTCGGACGTGAGACTCGACTGCCGGAGGCCAAGGACTTGGCTCGTGGCGTGGAAAGAGTCCCTCGATGATACGCTCCAGCATCGCTGGTGATCGCTCTGCAGGCGCCAGCGCGCCTTTAGTCTTGGCCATTACGATCCTGTAGGCGTCACCCCACGGATTTGTATTGGCACTCGCACATAGCCTATCGAAGCAGGCCCTCTTGCTGGCCTTTATCGCACTCTTTAGCATCGATCTTGCCGAACTGAATGCTGCGCGGCGCTCTGTCCTCTCTTCTTCGTTTCGCGCACGCTGCATCCTCCGTCTTGCACGGAGGCACGCACTGCGAAGGTCGGCTATCGCGTCCGTCCACCAGTAAACCGGTGGCTTTCCATTCCTAGGTTGGCGAGTCCTAGGCATGGTGGCGTCGCACGCCCGCGATCGCATAGCAACTAGTTGGTCAGCAGTCGGGCGGAGCCAACTGCCCCCCTCGCGCTCCCTTCTCATTGCCTCTTCGAATACCTCGGCATCAAAGTGCGATGTCTTCCACCCGCGAACGGTCGGAGTGTTGGCTCTACCCGTCGCTTGCCGCCTCTCGTTGTTGTCTACACTATAACAGACCGCCTGGTGGTCACTATTAGTGTAGCCATCGTCTACCCTCCAGTTCTTGATCAGTCCTGGGCTGGAGAACGTCACGTCGATGATCGACTCCGCACCATTTCTGCTAAATGTACTTTTGTTCCCAACGTTGGCCAGATCTAGGTTGAGCTTTGCAAAAGCCCCCAACAGGATCTGGCCCCTCTGGTTCGTGAAGCGACTTCCCCACTCAACAGCCCAAGCGTTGAAGTCGCCCGCCACCACCAACGGCGTTAGGCCCGTTAGCTCCATGGATAGGAGGTCGACCATCTGGGTGAACCTTTCGGTAGACCAACGTGGCGGAGCATAGCAACTGCAGTAGAACACTCCGTTTACCTTAGCAACTACGTACCCTTCTTCTGAGGTTGAGACAACCTCCTGAACCGGGAACTTGCTCGTCGTACATATGGCCGCCAAACTGGACTTATCCGCAACCCAATTACCGTTTCCGGGAGGGATGCGGTAGGGATCCGATATGACAGCGATGTCCGACAACGACTCAGTGGCTGCTTGGTATAGCAGCTGCTGAGCCGCGAAGCAATGGTTCAGGTTCAGTTGCGTCACCCTTACGCCCGTGGTTTCGCAGCCGGCTTACCGGCTGGGCACCTGGGGCCTCCCATAAAGTGTTTGGCGTCCCGTTTTCCGGAACATACCATGCACTTGGGAGACTCCACACAGTCCTTTGCTTTATGGCCTGCATCTCCACAACGCCTGCACAGCTGGCTCCTATCGGGCCCCTTGCAGGTCCAGGACTTATGTCCGCCCTCAAAGCACCGGAAGCAAATGTCTGGTTGCTGTAGTATGCCCAGAGGACATACAGACCAGCCGACCTTCAACTTGCCCTCTTTCAGGGCCAGGTTAGCGTCCGCCGACGGTAGTCGGAAGGTAGCTATCTGGGTTCCCGCCGGACCTTTGCGGAGGCGGATTGACTCCTTAGCCACCTCCACCCCGCACTTCGCTTTTAGGGCTTGTGCAATGTCGCACCCCTCAGTGATTTCGTCCAGGTTTTTAAGCTGGAGAGTCACTTCTGAGGTGAGTGCCCGCACTTGCACCTCCTTCCCTAGGACCTTTTCAGCTACCGTTTTGTAGGTAGCCCCCTTGTTCTTGGCAACCTTCCGGAGCTCAAGTATCATCTCGCCAGTGCGAGATCGGCGGATACTCCGCACATCCGCCCCCAGATCCTTGAGCTGGGTTTCCCCCCTCATCTTCTTCAAGACTTCTGAGTACTTCGACCCATCCGTCTTGAGTATGAGGGCATCACCCCTACTCCGCGCCTTTTTGACCTTTTTTGGTCCTCTGGCCGCTCCGCCATCATGTCGCGTCGCACCTTCCCGACGCTTCCTACCCTCTACGGTAGTCCAAGGGTTGCCCGTAGCCTCCACCTGTGCCTTTTCCGCGGTGGACCTTGAACCGGTTGGCGTGTGTTCCCGTGGGAGTAGCACGACCAATCGTTTCTTGGTGTTCCCGGGGGCCGTTTCCCCCGGGGACTGCCTCGTTCGCTTAGCGACCTGCCCCGTGGAGCAGACCGACGCGAACGAGGGGGCGTCTGTCTGCACCTCTTTAGATGCAGTCGCCCTCCTGGTCCTGGCCGCTTTCTCGGCCGCCTTCACCCGAGCTACGAGTTCTTCGTGCTCCTTTCTGGCTTCATCAATGGTGCTCCGAAGCAGGAGGAGGCTCTGCTTCAGGTCGCCAGCGATGTTTCGCCTGTTCGCCAAGAACTCGATTATGGCATCGAGTTGTTCAGACAGCGCCGCCACTCTTGGCCGCGTGTCCATACACCTTTCGACGGCCTTGACTAGCAAGGGACCGTCTACCGAGATGTCTGGTGTGGACACCGACGGATTCGCCGTTTTTCCACCTCCAGACTTCGCCGCATCCGTCTCCGCCTTCTTCTGCGGAGACCGCTGGATGCCACCTCGTGCGAAGGGATTTGGTAACCCCTCCGCACCCGTCTCTTTTGTTTTTGAGGTAAACATTTTTGTTTATTGGGTCCCCCTACCAGCCGCTATTCTTATCCATAATGGAGTAGTCGCCTAAATGGTCCCAAGGTAGTCTATGCCGGAGCAGTGAGGCCATGGCTAGGGGCGGCTGCCATAGCGCCTTATGGGCAACTATGACACCCCCGACCGGCGCAAGTCAGGAAAAGACATCTGATCCTACTCCTGCCGGGTTCCCACCCGGCAATGGACTCGGAACGTACTGGAAGGCCTGCCAGGTTTTACGGGACGGAGACCCCTGCACCGGTTGTAATCTCGCCGTTTCAAGCCGTTATCACACGACATTACTAAGGGAGCTCGGCGCAGGTGCCAGCCCAAAATCATGGTACGAAAACGAAATCCGACTCTTATCCTATAGTGATGCGACCAGTTGCCGTAATTGGGAACATTACTGGCATCAGTCCCAATGGCCGGTATAGTGCATTTGGGTGTGGGAGCGGCACTACTCGCTCCGTCGGAGCTGCTTCCGGCCAGTGTGGCTTTTGCGAGAATTCAGCGGCCCAGTGCCTGAATCTCGCCACGACCTAGGCTAGCTCCCGCTGATGGTCCGGGACTGCTTGCTAGCAGTGAGCACTTCCGTGGCCTTCAGTAAGCGCCAATTACCGACCCGTGGTGGCATTCAGCTCTGCCAAAAGAGGTCTTCTTGATACTGTCTGACGGTTTTCGGCAAATTTCCCAGTCTATATGGACGGCCCCTTGTTGTGAACGATGTCTAATATATATAACCATTCATTACGCACAATTTAATGAAGAAAAAATACGAATTTAAAATGTGTTCGAAAAAAATGTGCGTAAAATCGAGGTAAAATGTGCGTAAAATCGAAGTACGTAAAATCGAGGGTGCGTATAATCGAGGGTGTGTATAATCGAGGTATTCCTGTATAGCTTTGTAAGGAAAAGTCCTGTATATGTAAATTCTTTGGTAAAAATGTGGGTTTTATGTGTCCCAACAATTCCTCCGATGAACACTTTCCATTTGTTCAACAAAGTTTCATATTTTTGAATCTTCTACATCTTTTCTGAATAAACCTGAATATTCCTCTATCTTTTAGCACAAAAAAGTTAGTTTTTTTTTAATTGTAGTATGGTAAACTTTTCATAATTTTTAATAATTTGCAATTATGCGGGTCATTTATACAAACAATTGTTCCGAAGACACTATTAAGCTAGGATGAAGGTGGAAGCCGCTATGGAATTATGTTCCACTTTTTGCCTTATTGGAGTGGTCTAATAATTGACGTTTTCGGTTTTATGCTCAATCCCCCTAACAGTTAGATATAAAAATATTTTTTTCTAATTTTCAAAATACCAGAGTAATTTTCTCAGAAAAATTGTAGAAAAATCTATAAGAAAAAGAATTGCTTAACACTTAAATCTTCTATCTGTACGTCTGATATGACAAAATAGAGTTTTTGGAGGAACACCTTTCAAAATTAGTTTTTTGTTCATAAGTTTCTCTGTAATCGTTGAAACAATTCAAGATGTTCTAAGATTTTATTAATTTTGCTAAACCTCGCAACTTTGTAGAATATATTGCTTTGATATTTTCATTTGTTGACAATATATTTCTAGTTTTTCGTTGAAAATAGCCATATTTTGAGTTCAAATTTCCAGTAGAAATTCCAGCCGAAACCTCATTTTCGTTTCAACAGGTACTCTTCGAAAAAGTTGCCTGTTGAAAGCGGAAAACTTCTAATGAGCAAAATCATTTCAAATCGCCTGGAAATACGCGAAAATTTAATCGACCATTTTTGATTTGAATGAAACTTTGCACACGTATTTGGCTTAGCAAACTGAGCATTTCTCACAGGTGTAGAGATTTTTTACACCCATGAGTTACATTCTAAAAGGGCGTATGCCTTTTGGCATAGGTTTTATTCGAAGCATTGTAGCCCAGAAACCGTTGGTTGTATAGAAAAACTGCCTGAGAATGAGTTGTAGCGAATCAAAAATGCCTCATAAAAAAAATATCCACTGTACAAAAAAAAATTTTTTTTGACCAAAAAAATTAAAAATAAACATTAAATTTCAATTTAAAAAAAAGAGTTGCATTTTTTTAATTTTTTTTTAAAGAAACTTGACGTTAATACGCAACTTTAAAAAAAAGTTCAGGATGGAGAAATGAAAAATATTTTTTTATGGTAGATTAATTTTTTTATGAAAATTCCAATTCAAACATTTTTCAAAATATTTGTATTCTGATGATTTTAAAAGATGCAGAGAGTTATTTTGAATCAAAAAGCTCTTGGTAGTAAACATTCTAGAGGCATTGGTTTTCGAGTTATTTCTAATTTAAGCTCGAAAAATTATAATTATTTAGGAAAATACACGTTTTTCTTAATTTGTCCATGGTTCTCCAGCAAAAACCATACGTTAGTTGAAATGCCTGATCAAAAATATACAATTCATTCTTTGACAACAAAACGATTGGGCGAACGGTTCTCAAGAAAAGAGTTAAATGTTTTAAGTGATATAAATATATATAAGAATCAAATATTTATTTTCGAGTTTTATTATCTTAGGAACATATTTTTTTATGACATAGATACTTTACAGAACTAGTTTCACCTTATATTTTATATAAATCATAAGTAAATGATTCGTCATCTTTTGAAAACAGCTTCGTTTGTATCTTATTTTCTGAAATCGGAACAAAAGAGTAATACTTTTGTGTGGCAGCTATTATTATAGATTTGTTGAAAATATTGCTCCATTCTGTTACTCGTTGTTCATATTCTTCATATAATACCCAACTAAATGACATTTTTGATGAATTTTTATTACTTTTCTGATTAGACCAATCATACAATTCTTTTGCCCTTGTAATGGGATGTTCATGTTCTTTAGCTAAACTTGCATTTCCTGCCATTCGCTTTAATATGCCACCAATTGCATCCATGGGCCTTTACCATGAGAATTTGCAAAAAAATGTCACTCTACATCGACGTTATATTTTGTTTTGAACTTGCAAAGTTTTTTCTATTTTTATATTGTGAGGCAGCTCCATCAGACATTAAGATCGCTTTTTTCAACTCTATTGTTGTTTTCAAAAAACTCATTTATTTGGCAATGAACACCTGAACCGCAACAGTATCATGCTGGAGTACTTCCGATATTATGATGAAGCTGATATTCTTAAGTGTTCCAGATTCTGAATAGTAAACAACGAAGGGATGAATGGTGGCTTGACTATCATTCCAATAACTACACGAATCACAAATTGATAAAGACGTATTAAAATGAGCTTGACTGTTCAATGTTTTTAATTTTGCAATAACGTTTTCGTTTAATTTGCGTAAGCTTGATGAGCACCGATGATCAGGAAAGGGTTTACAGCATTTGGGCTTGGTGTATTCCATTTTCACTTTATTCATCTTCACAAAATGCAAACTGTTACTAACACATCTGGAGTAGTGCAATCGTATTTATATACGAAAACAGATATTATAGGTAACTCAATAGTTATTGGTTGCGTACTTTACAAACAGTTATTATTAGTAAACAAGTAGGTAGTGTTGCACGACAAACATATTTTTTATAAAACATTCGGCAAGGGGGAACGTGTAGGTAGGCTAAGGTTTAGCGCTTGAGTTATTTATCCAATCGTTTTGTTGTCGAAGAATGAATTGTATATTTTTGATCAAGCATTCCAATGAACGTATGGTTTTTGCTGGAGAACCGTGGACAAATTGAGAAAAACGTGTATTTTCCGAAATATAATTGATTTATTGAGCTTAAATTTAAAATGACTCGAAAACCGATGTCTTTAGAATGTTTATTACCAAGAGCTTTTTGATTCAAAATCTCTGCATCTTTTAAAATCATCAGAATACAAATATTTTGAAAAATGTTTGAATTAGAATTTAAAAAATAAATAATCTACCATAAAAAAATTATTTTTCATTTCTCCATCCTGGACTTTTTTTTAAAAGTTGCGTATTAACGTCAAATTTCTTAAAAAAAAATAAAAAGAAAATTCAAATTTTTTTTTTTAAATTGAACTTTAATGTTTATTTTTAATGTTTTTTTATCAAAAAAAAAAATTTTTTTTTGTACAGTGTATATTTTTTTATGATGCATTTTTAATTCCCTATAACTCATTCTCAGACAGTTTTTCTATACAACCAACGGTTTCTGGGCTACAATGCTTCGAATAAAACCTATGCCAAAAGGCATACGCCCTTTTAGAATGTAACTCATGGGTGTAAAAATCTCTCCATCTGTGAAAAATTATCAGTTTGCTGAGCCAAATACGTGTGAAAAGTTTCATTCAAATCTAAAATGGTCGATATTCGACTATAGGTCATTTGGCGCGATCTTGCCCTAATGTCTCTCGGTAGTTTAAGTCGCGAGTTGTTGGTAAAATGCTACCGTACTGCGAGACAGTTCGAGTCATTCTGGAATGGTGGCTTAATTTTGTAAAAGATGATGATAATTATTATAAATATATACATCAGATTCATAGATTCATTTCATGATTTTTTTTTCAATGGAAATCACTTGTTGCGAACTTCTTGTTATTCCAGTAAGAGCTTTAGTAACGACTGTTTTTTTACTACATTTAATTGGATTTAGAGTTTGACCGCACCGGATGCAAATTATGTGGACCCTTCAAACTGCAGGGACTTGATTATTCTTTGAAAAGGTAGAAATGTTGTTTGGTGCGAGGATGAAAAAAATAAAACTTACGAGTACCACCCCAGTCCACGGGAGCATTTCATCGTGACATCGTTACTGGAAAATTTTCACCACCTGAAAGGCAGGCTTTCTGAAGTCATGCGAGAACACAATTTTCCGGAACAAGTGTACCCTGTAAAACTGGTGAACTGAGCGAGGTACGGCTGGGAAAGGACGTCAAACACTTCGTCGTAGTTTTCCTTCTAATGAGTTTACATAAGTGATTCTTCACACCGGCCGGAATGGAGCATGTTGTCTGCGTGAGTGTATGTTTTTCTACGCTGGCAACATAATACAAATGATCGTTCGTAAAGAAATGAAGTGAATAAATTTACCGTGCCCGAAGGAACAATAATTCCGAAAATTGTGGAAAATAGGCTGTGACTCAAAACTTTTTCTATTGCCCATGTTCATTCATTATTCAAACCATGCCAAATGGCTTTTTGCACCGGTTTCGAGTGCCTATTGCAGTACATTCCTGGTGTAGATGAAAAGACTTTGTTGGTACGAACTAGGGAAAGAGGAAAAAAATTTAATGGCCATGGTTTTGAGAGTTTGAAACATTTCGTATTGTCCTTTCACTTCTCCGATCGATTTGTCGTGAAAATTTTAGCATTGTGCCATTCACTTGAGCCTTGTGTTTGCTGAGATCCATCGGAAATTGTTGTCGGTAGGAATGCTTCGGTGGTAGAGTGTAGAGTGCTACACTTGAATCGTGTAGAGCTTTTCTTTCATGCTGTCGTAGAGTTTCTTTCAAAGACTGCATTAGTTCTATGTCAATAACATGGGTTTTCCTACAATAAGCAGTAAGGAATAAGAGTTTTTCTGATGTCAAGTTTGAAAAATTTCAAAATGATTTATCGTGGAACATGCATTCTCATATCAGCAGCAAATTATGACTAGCATTCCATTCAATTTCAATAACATCTGGTTGGCATTGCTCCTCATTCCAGTGTATACATATAACAGTGGTAATAAAAACAATGCTATCTTTTCATTTACATACAAAGTGCCAATTTGATCGAATTTATTAGTTTGCATGCTCCTACATAAATTGTCTTCCAGCAATTGCGACGATGACGTTGCCACAGTTCGGCCCGTTAGAAGTCAGTTCCACTAGTCGGGTATGGTGAATAATTTAAGCCCCAGTGTAGATGATGATGGAAACGATTTCCACCGGTCGCTCCGTACGATTTTACATCACAATTGCCACCCTTCGTGTGCATGTGTGGAATGCGGACGGGTGCCCCCGAAAGATTCTCAATTTGTGCCATCTTCATTAGCCTTTGATGCTCGTCAGATACCCGGTCTGTGTGCAGAGTGCCAGAGAGTAGAACACTTGAGAGAAGGTCATAGGAGAAATGCTCCACTCACACACGCTGTTCTCGGTACGGGAGGCTTTGAATCTGTCTCTTACAGGGTAATTAAGATTAATGAGGCGCTGGAAACCGTAGTCATTGTGATCAGACGATCTACGGAGCGTACGGGCGAGCTTGAGCTAGTGACATAGTGGGACTTGCATATGCGAGGAAAAAAACTCTAGTCAGTATGCTAACGACAAACATGTGCTGAAGTCATTCGGGTCACACGAATGGGAATTGAAATTTGAACACGTTTCCGTGTAGCACAATAAGCACCAATGGAAATCGAAGAGTTGGCTCTCACTATTTCCGGTTTATTTAAGTTCAACAATCCGTGAAACTTTCAATCATATAATTAGTAGAACTTTGCTTATAATTACATACAATTCATGGTAGAACTCCAAACTAAAGAATCTATAGAAAATAAATTTATTTCAAAGTGATAATTCTGCCAATTTATAACATGACACGCTCAAGCCAACATTATCATTTCGAAGCTCAGTTTCCGGAATTAGTTAATCGCCAGCAAACGATAACGACGCGAACGTTTTCTGCCACAAAGACAGGCAATACAAACACAATATTTCATCTTATCCCCGTTTTTGCAGTCTCGATTTTCCCTTGGCTTCGCCAATTTGTTTGCTTATGACGACGTGTTTCCGGTTGACACGGCAAAGCTGCCTAATCTGCTTCGCTATTGGAAGATTATCCCCTCTTCTGCGTCCTTTTTTTTCATTCACTAGAAACTCTGTCGTACTTTCTGTTGGAGTCGAGTCGATGCCGTCTTTCACGTTTGGCTTGTCGTTCGATTTCTTGCTCCCTGCTCGAACGCTAGGGGTACTTATGCCGCACCACCTTCGGGGGAGTTGAGGGCTAATTAATAAGATCAACGTACCCGGAAGCGACTTCAAAGCGAAATGTCAACTCGAAAACCGGCTGGCGTAATTATTACTGCTGCTCGATACTGCGGTCGCTATCATTTCAGTAATTACTTCTAATTTAGGACATCAATTTTTGGAGCTTATTCGTTTCAAAGTGCGATTATTTTTAAATTCATGAGATTATCGCTTATTTGGGCAATTCCAGCAGGGATTGCTCTTCAGGTTGGCTTGATGGAATTCCTATCCCGTGATATCTTGCGGGGGTTAGCTTTTCGGTTTTGAGGATGATGATGTTTTTCCTGGTAAGAATATAATGTTGATAGGATCTTATAGATATTGCGTGTTTCAATTCTGCGAAATTGTATTAATACAAAATAACATGTTTGAACATCGAGCTAGAAGCATTCATGGCATAAATTCTGGCAAGTGACAGTTAAGCACAAAATTGATCATCAGTTGACGCACACTGTGCTTTGTATGAAGGTCAGATTCCTATGGTTAGGAGGTTTCATTGATTCTATAATTATAATCTACGTTGAGTTGTTTTACTTGTTACTCTATTTTCTTTTCACATATGTATTCATTATTGATTCATCTGACAAATTATCGTCCTAATGAATGAAAATCTTGATTACTCAACAGATATTCAGTAAATCTAGCTGATAGAAACTTCAGTTGTTCTGTTCTGTTGAGTGCGTTTTGCAAGCACTCAATCTGTCAGTCCAAATTGTCTGGCATGGCATGGACACTGACAGTCATTTGGTCTTTTAACTTCAACAGGAGGGGAATTGGGGCAAAATCAACATGTTGCTGACATTTTACGTGGATCAGACCTGGTTACCTCCCAGATAACCAGAAATCGTATTAAAAGGACAATACAAAATCGTATAAACATCTAGTTTTAATTGAAATTGTATAAAGTTCATGTTATTACCAGTTCAAGTTATTTTTCATCATATATGGGTCGTACAGTCCGTGATATATGACTGCATATTGTTCCTCGTATAAATGTACAGAAAAAATCAGGTATCATCGCAGTAGAGTTGCCTACAGTGCTAAGCCTATTCGCAGTGCAAATTGTAGGATTTCCAATTTGTGCGATCCACGTTGACATTGATATTCCTTGAAAACTCCTATAAGAATTGTAAGAGGATTGCATAATGAATGAAAAACAATTTACTTGTTCGTGACAGTTAAAATCGTCTATTGAAACATGAAATCCTAGAGTGGTAAAGAATGATACCATATTTATGGCAAATTTAATCCAAATTAAAATTTTCCTTTCAGCAACTCTGGTTTTAAAATCTAGTTCCTGAAAGATTCAAAGAATTGGGTATTGAACATGAACACTGTAGTTTTGACTAAAAGAAAAATCATCAATAAAATGGCACATACAGTCGGGTTCTACAAAAACATGAACAACGCCTTGAAAGATTTTTTTATTGTTTGTTGATTGCAATTGCCTGAATCGCCTAACAGTTGAAAAGAAGGTCAATACGGATCGCATGTTATTATTCCTTCGTATATGAGCCAATATTGAGTTACATATTGACATCAGAGTCTCTAAATAGATTTGGGTCAACATTGAAGCAATAAGTGACATCATACGATTTACAGGCTTATACGATTTAAGGCGTCCAACAGTACTAGATGAAATTCGATGTAGCATCGTAAAATGACCCTGAGGATAGAGGATAGAAGCAGTGATCGGAAAGTTGGGGGTTCGAGGCTGAACACAGCCTTGTAAAAAAAAAATACAATAAATAAAAATGCCTCATCCAACCACAATGATTATGACATACCAAAGACTGTATTAAAGTAAATGATACGCGTACCTTGTCATTAAGAAAAAAATATAAATGAACTTGTTGCTACACAAATTTTATGTTTTTTATTATTTGGAAAATTTAGGTTCTATATAATGCAAAATTTATTCGCGGTACATGTTACACACTGCTGCGTTTTAGTTCGTATAGTATAATAGTAGAATCATAATACGGGTGAAACGGAATTGTATGTATGCTTAAATTATGGCAATGAAAATTTGTACTAAGTAACAAACAGAGTTGTTCATACCCCAGATTTTATGCAAATGGTAATTGTTATCGAATTGTAAAAAAATGAATAAAAAGTTGTATATCTTTTACTGCGCGAACTATTTTGGTACGTATATTGCCTCCACTTTGGTACTTATAAGCACATATAGAACGTTATATACAACTTTATCAGATTGTACAAGGGTGCTCATATCTTAAGAACAACTGAAATATACGGACCAAATTGTTAGCTGGGCTGGTGCCACTGTTGTACAGGGTGAGGAAAAATTATTCGTGTTCACTGTTTTAGTCATAACTTTATTCTTTCAATATTAAACAAAAACAAATTAATACAAAATGTAGATACATTGGCATGGTTTGTAATACTTACATCACGGACTCGAAATGATGTGAAGCCACCCTTGGCTTCAACGCACGCCTTCAATCGTTTAGGGAAATTATCTTTGATGAACGATAGTTCTTCCACAGATATGACAGCCCAGGCTTTGGTTAGACTAGCTTTCGAATAATCCAATGGTTTGTGTGGTTTAGTACAGGCTTTGGACTCAAGAATGTACCAAAAGGAATAGTCCATTGGATTTAAATCAGGAGTGTTTGAAGGCCATTCATCTTTAGTTAAATATGAGCATGATGATGATGATGATGAGCATGATTGACCGCCCGCGGTTGCTACTCCGTTATTGCCAGATCAGCTGCAATTACACAGAGAACCAACAGATGATGCTTGGGACTAACATGCATCCTCAATGTGTAAGAACTGATGACCTCAATCTTTATATTGGGCAATACCAGCGCCGGCCGCATCCGAATGCAGGTCAAGGAAGGATTGTGTATGGGAATATGTTGACGTGATATTCGCTTTATTGGAAGCCGAGAACACCTCTGCACTTCCACGAAAAATCACTGGGATGTTGGAGATAAGGGAAATGTGAACGGCGCGCTGAGTTCGAGTGCCGGGTTCATAATAACACATATTGCGCCTATGAGTTCGGTATATCGGCCGCGAAGGTCGTAATGCGATCCTAACTTATTCTGTTTGCTAATGTATCACCGCAGAAATAAAGCGCACGCGAGGTTACGGGACATTTTACCAATTTGGAACAAACTCAAATATTCGGACATCTCCGCGCGAAGTCATTATACTACTTCCGAGAGATATTATTCATTTATTTCAGTCGACTACACAATCTTACAAAAACTCTATCCTCGCTGACGCCTCGCCACTCATATTACCTCCACGTAAAGTGACCCTTTTTATACAGCAATCTGTTGCGCGTTGTTGATCTATCCGTAGATAATACGACCTCTTGGAATATAAAACGCTATACGATCTCACGAATGCACACTCTCGACAAATATAAATCACTCTGGTCTTAACGTATTTTTCAGTTATCTGACCTATGATTTAATTGGTTCTGTTTCATTAATTTGTTGAGTTTTATCTGAAAAGTTACGAATGACTAACTAAAAACAAGTGGAGTCATGAATGCAAATAAACTAAATTAAGAAAAAAAATGGACGGAACAAAATTAGTTAGTGCACGATCTAACAAATTTTGCCTATCGTAGCGAAGCTATCAAGCTCGACGAATTCATAGTATTATCGTGAATGCTATGCGCGCTTAGACACGGGTAACGGCCGAAGTTTAAATAAACCCGTATTTTTTCACGTAGATTGGTGAGTAAAAAAACCGACGAACAATTTTCAATGTAGACAATTTGATAGTTTGTCGGGGCCCGAAATATTACTATCAATCTCAATCACCATTATTAGTTACACTACGAAAACCGGCGCAAGGACAGGGATAGTAACAACGTATCGGAAGTAACGTCGTTCTCTTTGGCTCAGAGAAAATATTCCTATTAAATTAAAAATTTAGCAACATGCATGCATTCAAAGCCCGATAATTAGATAAAATGCGTATGAGCATAATAATACAATACAACTTTCGTAATCTTTTTGCAAAATGCTAAAGCAATCATTATTCATTTGATCGTTTCGGACGTGTTTCGTGATGAAAATTTAGTATAATTATTAAAAATAACCGGGGAGTAAAAATTTCAAAAGCTAGAGAATTCACAAAATACGAAAAGTGTCGCGCAGGGACAAAAAATTTGCCCATTCCCTATACAGCGATAATGGGTTCCTAAGAGATCTTGTTAAAAATAAGCTTCACTTCAAGAAAACATTAAAATGAACAAACTATTCGTCATCCCACACACGTGTCCCAACGCAGTAATAACTATTGGCGTAGCGAACATGAACACCACTACCAAAACACCATCATAGCAACCAACCTATGCATCAGTTTCATGGAGGTTGACAGTTTTTTCGTCAGCCGTCGCAGCAAATTAGAAAATGCAGAGAACGCTAAAGAAAGGCAACGGATACTTAGCTGGTTTATCTGTTTCGCTCTCCTTCCTATATCACTCGCTTGATCATGATGCCTGTATCTATGCAACTATAGCGTTTTTCACCCGCCTTTCCGCAAAACACACTTGTGCTATCTTTTTCACACCTATAGCTTTAAATTGCACACATAAATAGACCCTAAGTTTGATTGTTTGTTTGATGAAATTCAATCATAAAATCCACTTAGACGAGGTCCCTCCATCACATTCGTACAAGGCACACACAGTTTTACTACAGGTTCATTTTAAGGTTCCTGGCCAGCTTCCGTGCAGATTGGGCGGGATTCCGGCGAATCCGGTCTCGTATAATCTTTTTCAGCCTTGGAGTTCTCACAGACCTTGGTCGTCCAGATCGTGCCTTGTCCTCGGTGCCTCCGGTCTCTAGGTACCGATTTATGGTCCGGTACACGAATTTTCGGTTGATTCCGAGCGGTTTTAGGTGTTTGAATTTGTGTCCGGGTTTGCACCCTTTCACATATTCAGCGATAACAGCTGCTCTTAACTCTGCCATGGCTCACAACTCAATGTAAACAAACTGCACAGAAACGAAACTCTGCCACTTTGGGCAGCAAAGTTAACCCTTTTATTTGACATATAGATGGCACCAGAGAGATGCAACGTGTAGGCTACAGGCGACCCCAAAAAAGTGTGACCGGACTTTTTTGTCACCGTGTATAACGTACTATTTTTGCTTTTGAAGTAGAATACTTCTCTCAGGAAGTTCGGCTACATAGGGATGTGAAATGAAAATCTAAAACCGAAAAAAGTGAAAAATATGTCCAATTTCAAATGCTAATAAATCGGTTAGTATTCGATGGATTTCCTTCGTTCTTGCAGCAATAGATTGGAAAATCTTCTAAGATTCTTCCCAAAATAAGATAATTGTAATTTTATTATTCACACTATTGTACTATTGAAAATAGTCAAGCCCTATCAAAAGGAAAAATTCGACCTCTGATTGGTCGTTATATGATTGCTTCCCAAGCACGGTCGACAGAATCATATAGCTTGCAATTGAAAACACGCTATTTGGCCTATATAAGAGCCTGTTTCAGCCGAAGCCGCTCATAATAGTTCTAGACAGCGACAACAGCAGTCGTCCTTCCTTAGCAGCAGCATTAGCCCTGTGGTTGGTCACCACGTCTCAGATGCAGCGCGGTTTTTCTCAGCGTGTGTCGCCAGACTGCCATTATTCCCCCCGTGTTGAGGAAGCATGAAGATTGCCATCAGAAAATCCAATTTTGGAAATCAAAATGCCTTTTTCAAGGCAAATAAACAAGTCATTGAAAGTTAATAATTTTTGACAACGCAAGCTAGCATTCTGTATTGGATCCTAGCAAAAGTCTGTCGCGCCCGTCTAATTCACTGAATGTGAAATAGCTTCCACAGTGCATGTTATCCGTGTATCTAAATTCCACCACTATTAGGGCAGCTCAAAATGCCTTTTTCAAGGCAAATAAACGGGTAATTGAAGGTTAATAATTTTCAAATTCTGTTGTAGTTGTCTAATTTTTACTTTATTTAGTAAACCCCCCACTATAAGGGCAGCGCAAAGGCTGCGATCAGCATAACCGACTTTGAATAACAAACTGCCCTGTTAGAACGCATTCACAAAAGCAGTTAGTTCGACTATGCAGAGCTAATATGAAGTCGATTCAATCAATCAGCATGAACAAAATTTCGTCATCTCCCAGCTGCCAAGTTGCAACATGATGCAACACGCAATAGCGAGCAAACGTAATCGCTTGATGTTACAAGCCGCAATACGTTTAGGGGTAAAATCGCTGCGTGTGTGAGAGCACCATCGGTGTTTATTCGCTGGATACAAAAATCAAATGCGAATTGTGGAATAATTCGTCTGAAGAACGTTACAAAATGGTAAAACTGAACAGAAAGGCGTGGCCTATTTCGTAGCACCCTTCGACTAAAAAAGAGTGTTTCTGGAAAAACTAGCTACATTCATTAGTCGGAAGGTGAACTGGATGGACCGTCCACAACGTTGACAGCAGTAGCAGCAGATATCAGCACTCAGCAGTAACAGAGGATAGCAGTGGGTTGCGCCTGTGGCTGCCTTCAAATTAAACAAATCACTTGCCCTGTGGTTGGTCACCACGTCTCAAGCCTCTGCCAGGCTGAACGCCAACGCGAGCGACCGGGCGAGATTTTTGCCGTACATCAGCCGACACTTTCTCTAATGGAAAAGTTGGATCATTTTGTTCAGAAGAATATTACTGTCGGTAATATTACAGAGATGCGATTGCATTATATCCGATATGGAATTGAATAATTGTTCTTTTGAGGACAAATAAAACACTTAATTTGAAGAGGTAATAGCTTTGGGTACCAGTAGCAGTATGGTAACAGCCTCAGCGGTAGGTACAGCCGGTACTTCCCTGAGGCCGATGTTATAAGGAGTAAATGGAAGCGGCACGGCGAAACAGTTCGGGTGTGCTTAGACGAGCGTCATTTTTCGTTGTTGATATTATTCCCCACATGAAACGACGCGCTTTCGTACGATAGCGGCGGTATTAGCGGTAGATGCATTTGCCAACCCTCACTACAGTAAAGCCGTGCCTAATTTTCAATGTGAAAACACCTTTCTATTGTGTTGGCCGTGCGCATTAGGCCTCTGCCAGGCTAAACGCGAAAAGCGGCGCGAACCGATTCGCCCGGCCGTAGGTTAATGTACAGTCGTAAGTAGAGCTGTGTAAAAGTATTCTACTTCAACCTTGCGGTCGTGGCTTTGCACACAACCCTCCTGTGATTTTTCTTTTCGTGAATAACACTGATAATTTGATAAATGAAACTACAGTAAACAGGAACCGCGTACTGATTGTTGACCGTGCTGCCAACTTCTCGCCATTCATCTTTAGTTAAATATCTCGGAAAAAGTCTGCTACAGAGTTCCAGTGTTTTTTTACTCCATGCGATGGGGCCCAATCTTGTTGTAATGTCAATTTAGTTTTACCGAAATATACACGTGCCCAAGGGGCCACTGTGTTGGTTAAAAGCTTCGAGCTACGTTCATATGCTTAGAAGAGGCTTCAGACTAAAGCTGACGGTCATTTTGGTGGTTATGAAATTTCTCCACAGTGAAAATTTTCTCATCGGTGAAAAAAATTGTGCGATGGCGCCCATCGTTAATTCTTTCAACAGAATCTTCGATTTTCGGTACCGATTTTCTTCCATCCTGTCATTTAGGTAATGATTTCATGAAAATTTGTAACAATTTAATCCTAAATCTTTGTAAAGAATAGTTCGTACAGATCTCGGGTCAGTTTTTAATGATTTTGCCGTTTTTCGAATTGACCTAATAGAATCACGATTAATCCGGTGACGAATAATTATGCGGTTCCCAGGGGTCCTAGCGGTTCTTTTCTGCCTCTTCCTCTAAATTTCCCAGCTCATTATATCATTTTATAGCGTCTCTGATGGTTTCTATAGGCATTTTTAACATACTTACTGGACGCTTCCACACTGTTTCAAAGGAGATTTAGTGGTTTTATTTATACATAACCAAGGTTAAAAATTGTATAGGTAAGCTCATTTTAACATCTGTCAAATGTTAGTTATACACTGAAACAATAAACACGAATAATTATCCCTCACCCTGTATATAATCATATTGACATCTTTACAAGCTTTTTTTTTCTGCCAGTCTTCATCTCATAGCTGCTAAAGGGAGATGCCACATATGAAGTTTTTCTATATGTAAAGTATTTTGCAAAACTAATCATTCAATACTAGTTTTCAGCAGAAAGTAAAGATTTACAGAAATTATAATATTGAGATTCAACTTCTTGAACTTTTTAGCGTTTTTTTTTGCATTAAAATTAGGTCGACTACAACGCAGGGGACTTAGTAACAGAAGTGTATAGAAACCCAAGAAAAACCAACTGGGAGCTTTTCTATTCAAAAATAGTTCGTAATGAATCTACCTTTGAGGGCCAAGTTCAGATAATAAAAGAACTGGAGGTTTATCATAAAAAATTACGGATAAAATCATAGCCATTTACAACCAAAGCTGTCCAACCAAGACGCGCGTATCTAACAAAGACGCGCCTTGGTGGAACAAAAATCTAGAAAAACTGAGGATGGTTGTTAAACAGAGCCAAGTTAACCTCAAATTGGGATGCATATAAAGAGTCCCTTACGCAATACAATGAAGAAATCAGAAAATCACGCAGAAGGGGATGGAGATTAATGTGCGAACAGATTGAAAGCACCCCTGCAGCTGCAAGAGTACTCAAAGCCCTGTCCAAAGATCACACAAATGGCTTGGGCAGAATAAAGAAGGACGACGGTACTTTTACTGCCGATTCTCTTGGAACACTCAATGGAGAAACATTTCCTAGGATCACGATCTATTCTTGAAGAAGAAACGCAGGACTCAAATGCGCCATGTGCTGGTTCGACTATCGCTAGGACAAATGCGCATTACATAGCCTGCGATATCTTAGCTGAATCGAAAGTGGAATGGGCAATCAACTCATTTGAGCACTATAAGTCCCCGGGACTGGATGGATTATTACCAATAATGCTTCAACGGTGTGGAAGGGTAATAATTCCATTCATAACCGAGATATTTGGGGCCAGTCTAATACTTGATTACATACCCATTTATTGGAGAAAAACGTAATTGGTTTTCATACCAAAGGCTGGCAAGCGCGACAAAATACTGCTAAAAGCTTGTAGGCCAATTAGTCTAACCTCCATTATATTAATGGTACTGGAAAAACTAATTGACTACCACGTCAAATCAACGTACCTAGAAACCTCTCCGCTTAGTAACTATCAGTTTGCATATCGTAGCAACGTGTCAACAGTGGATGCTGACGACAAAAATAGCGAAATCTATAGATGCCGAAGAAATCGCACTAGCTGCATTATTAGACATAGAGGGAGCTTTTAATAATGTATCCCATCACTCAATGCTGAACGCGATGAGATGCCATGGATTTGATACATATACCTCAAAATGGATCCAAACAATGCTGAATAGTCGTGAGATAACTGCAGTACTAATACTACCCTCACAAGGAACACAACTAAGGGATGCCCGCAAGGTGGAGTTCTATCGCCTTTGCTGTGGTCATTGGTTGTAGACCAGCTACTTAAAATCCTAACTCAGCTTGGTTTCGAAGTGGTCGGATTCGCCGATGATGTGATTCTTGTGAGCGGAGAATTCGGCAGTAGATTATCGGAGAGAATGCAGTTAGCTATAAACTATACGTTAAAATGGTGTAGACAAGACGGGCTGACAATTTAGAGGGGTTAATTGTCAGCCCCTCTTGTCTACACCATTTTAACGTATAGTTTAGAGCAACCATTATTTCCTTCACCCGGGATAGAAGGTATAACTTGTAGAGGATGAAACTGGTGAGACTATACTGCAGTTCTCCACTGAGACTAAACATCTTGGAGTAGTGTTAGATCAGAAACTCAGCTGGAATGCTCATATTGAATATGTCATCGGTAAAGCTACGAGTGCCTTCTGGGCGTGTAGCAAAGATATTGGCAGAAAATGGGATGTTTACAGGACACTGTCCATTTTACTGTACCCTTCCAGCTTTAGCGACTTCCTGGATATTGGGCTCGTCGTAGAGTTGCGCCAGCTCTTGGTTCATTCTTCACTTCCATACACCATCTTCACATACTCAATTGAAGATGATCCTAATCACAAGTCGCTCGAGAACGGCCAGCGATTGTAAGTTCTCCATGTTTCGTGCCCGTAGAGGACTACCGGTCTTTAAGCGTCTTATGCATGATTCACTTGCTACAGGGGCGAAGTTTAGCAGACCTCAAGGTCTTGTGGAGTCCGTGGTGGGCACCACTATCTCCTCCTCCGCAGATCATAGTCTTCAACGTTTCTTCTTTCAATTCCACCTTTTTTTATTTCCTCCAACCAATGTGCTAACGAAACCGTTTCTTCTACCTCTGCCTTATTCAGGTGTTCGTTGTAGTGTTGTTTTCACCTGTCGATCACCTCACGTTCATCCGTCAAGATTCCTCCATTCTTATTCCAACACATTTCGGCTCGCGGCACAAACCCTGCGTGGGATGCGTTCGGTGTCTTGTACAATTTACGTGGTTCTCGAGTACGATACAGCTGCTTCATTTCCTTCAGCTCTTCTAAGCGGCACTTTTCGTCCCGGAAACGATGGGTCTGCTGTCTTCGTTTCTGTTTGTATTGACTCTCGTTACGACGGGTCCTTTGCAGCAGCATCAATGCCCGCGATGCATTCCTTTCGTCTAGAATTGATTAACACTCCTCGTCGAGCCTGCCGTAACAACGATTCCTCTTGACGAAACCAGCAGCACCTTTTGCTGGCTGCTTTGACAATACCCCAGCAGTCCTCTAGAGGGACTGTTAATGTGGGTTCCAACAGAGCGACAGTAAACGGGCGAAATGCGATAAAAAAGCGATGTAAACGATTCGAGTGATTTATTGTAACTAACTGACTTTCCAATTTCGTTTTCTCTCATACACTAAGTTCGTTTTTTACGCGGCTTTTTCACGCGGATTCAGAATTTACGCGGATTCCGGAATTTACGCGGTTCTTTTTACGCGGATTCCGGAATTTACGCGGTTTTTTTTACGCGGATTCCGGAATTTACGCGGCACGTATCCCCCGCGTAAAAAGCGACTTTAGTGTAGTCTAATATCTTCCAAGAAATAAAAACAATAATCGGTATTGTATCAAAGTGGAGAGCATAGAAGTTTGACTTCTATTTGTGTCTTCTATAAATCAAAACGTGATCGAATTGCGATTCGGTCTGTTGTGGTGATGTCCAGGTGGACTGCATTTCTCCTACCGTCGAAATATGGTTAACGCTAGAGATGGGCAATCCGCCCACGAACTAATATGAAGAACTGGTTCTTCAAAGTGAGTGAGTGATCAGCTAATTTCGTTGATTAGAAACCGCAAGCGAGAGCGATGTGAAAGCTTTACATCTCTTTCACCAAGCGTAAAATCCCGCGCGAAACTTCAATAGAACTCACTGCAACCAGCTGTCACCGGCTGTCTGCTCTGCTATGCATAACTCATCCACCAGCCGCGAGAGCAAGCAATAAATCGTCAGTTGAATTCAATACTAGCACAACTCAAATTTTTGCAGCTTTGAGTTATTGATGGCAAAGCATGCCAAATACTATAAAGTTTCATCTCACAAAGACCCGTTTCAAAATTCACAATAATTCCAGAAATATAAGTAGATGTGCCTTTATTGCACAAATCTAAAATGTCTTGTAAAAGACGAAAAGATGAGGTTACAACTCATATAACTTACTCATATAGCTTATTACATGCACATGATAGACCCGAACAAGTTCAGTAAAACTGGGAAGTCTTAAAATTCGAATTTTTGGCGAAAATGAAAAAAGAAATTTTTGACGCAAATTTTCAAACACGTTTTTCTCGAAACTATGAGTTTTGAGTTGTGCCAGTATTGAATTCAACTGACGGAATAACTCGAATGGATGGTAAAAGTGAAACGAAAAACAGCGAAAAAACTGGTTCACTGATCAGCAGAGCCAGTTCTTTGAAAGAACAAAAATTTTTGATCGAATATACACTATTTGTGATCACAGGATGTTCAACAACTTGAACTTTTGTGTGAGCAATTCTTTGGGTCCCAAGATGCACAGGCTAGAGCCAAAGCCAGGACGGCACTGTACCTGTTCCAGGAAGCTCCGCAAGCGTTACCGAGATGCTAGCAGCTCCTGAATCGAAGTTATTTTGTCTATTCCCAACAAGCAGCGGGGACTGGACACGAGGCATATGGACGCTAGGCATATGGATGTTATGCATAGTATGCCAGGCATACAAACAGTTATGAAAAGGAAAAGAATATGATGCAATCATCGTTCATTCTCCACATGTGCACTTCATGAAATGTACAGACCGCGACTAAACTTGCATCCTCTCAACCCATAATGATATGGTAATATGGTGCATAGTAGTGAACCTATGAATTAGATGAATATTAGAGAAATGACGAGGCACTCACCGTTAAGGGAGCTGTCAACATCAAAACGGGTGAGCTGTATAATTTTTCATTGCCGTTATCCGTTTTGATGTTGGTTGCCGGTTGCCTTAACGGTGAGTGTCTCTGCGTCTATCTGGTGTATAGGCTCCGTAGTGCATAGGTTTCTGGGATAAAACAAACACATGACTATACGCTCTGAGAAGCAATTCGCTCGTTGCGGTTGCCTCTCTATATGCCGGTTGTTAGGGAAAGAAAGGATAGCAACAGGAGAATATCATGTCGCCTGAGCAGCAGCAGAAGTTTGGTGCGGTGGGAGGGAAAGTGTGGGGGAAGGGATTACTTCGGCATCGGTTGAGTTGAGCGAGAGTAGGAGAGCATACACTGTCATTTTCTTTCTTTTTCTGACAAAAATCATATTCATGAGTCAAAAGAATAACAATATAACAAGATCTGATCGCTCTGTGTAACAGAGACGAATAACTTCATATACCGAGTTGTGCACATTGAGAACCACGTGTTGTGGTGTACACTAATGAAATAAATATATCGTTAAGAGGAAAGGAAAGAGAGTACACCAGTACCGATACTTTGTTTTTTTTTTTGCCTACTGACGAAGATATCAACGCATCTTAGGTTTGCTTTACATGTATTCAAAATCGCTAGAGGTGATTTTTTCCATCGCTGCATACAGACGCAAGGCATAATGGGTGTGAGGCATAATGGATACGAGGCATACTGCCAAAAGGCATAACAGACGCGAGGCCGAATACGATGATGTACGATCGCGTGAGATCCAACTATCGTGTCCCGGATTTGCAACATCAGTTTCGCGTCAGAATGTTCATTCAAATATATAGCGCACGTTTTGACAAAAAAGCATCATTTTATAAGCGAGTTATATATTAAACTCAGAAATTTTTACTGTGCGTTTAAAGTTTAAGTGTAAATATTTTCCTAAACAGTTTAGGTTGGACATAATATTTTTTTTAAATCATGCGGTAAAGACGCAAAATCGAGGGCAAGGAAACGAGGCAGCCGCCGTGGTTTCCGCAGTCCAAGCTGGCCGCTGACCTGCCGTTGGAAGCGGCGGCCTCTCGCACACTGGTTTGCTAGGTCTACTCAAACAAAGTTTCTTTCTCTAGTTAAGTCCGAACGAGCGGTAGCGAGTAAGGACAGCATTCGCTCGAACAGCGAGTCGGCCGAAAGTCGCGAGTGTATAACTTTGCTTATGACACCCTGAAGCTATATACATGTTATTGGCATTTTTTGTTCAATTTTAGTTGAAAAATTGCGTATAAAGAAAAAAAAAAGAAAATTCTGGTGAAGTTAGTATAAACCTGTATGTATTTTAAAAGCTCTATCTTTTCTGTTTATAAAACTGCTAAAACTTACAAGATCAATTGAGAAATGACCAAGTTAAAAAAATTGAATGCGCTGACGTCCAAAAAACAATGGTTTTACCATAAATTCAAACTTTGGTATTTGCCCAATTAATAGTACAAGCGAAAGTTACACTCAAAAGGACTTACAACCTACACTAAGTCAATTTTAATGTTCTTGCATTTTTTTGCTTCATTTGCAGCACAGTGTTATGATTTTTAGCATAACATATGATCCATTTCGATATTGAGCTCACTAAGAAACAAGAACGTGTTCGTAACTAGAATAGAACCAATTTTTCTGAAATAAATTTTCGGAAGTTTTCCGCAAACTTTCGAGAGAATAATTTGTTAATCTTTTCAATTGCAAATCTGTGAACGATCAAACTCAATTAAAGTAAAGCAGCGGCTAACCAATCACGAGCTCGCGTTTTGTTCGCAATGTTTATTTGAGACACATGTTTTGAGAGACCCCACCTTTGTTTAGATATTTACCTACCCCTGTTTCACTAGAAACAAAAAGATTTCATTCCGTATGTTTTTACTGTACGAATGTACAAAAATTAATCTTATTTAACGTTGGCAGCCATCGGAACCAGACCAATGCGATACAGCTCTTACACTCGTATTGATATAACCCGTATTGTTTTGCGGCGATGAAGGACACGCAAATTCTTCTTTTTGTGTCGGATGGAAGACGGTGCAGCACTTTTAGCAACGCAACAGTTTACTACACTGTTGAGTGTTGCATATTAGATTTGTGCGACTGGGAGACGAAAGTCTGTTAATGTCGGATTAAAGCAGATAGCAGCCATGCAACGCTGTTGCGTGTTGCATGCTGATATTTGATATTTGTTTAAGCTGAAATTCAACTCACCGGATCAAATTACAATTTTCTCTTTGTCTCCTTGTTGTTTCCGAATTTTTGGCTATAAAGAGGTGACCGGAATCAAATTGCTTCATTATCAAAGGTCTGCAACCTTTTACCCGTTGGATATTTATATTAAAATATTGAGTAAAATGAGCTCAATGTATAAGTTTCATAAGTGGAAAAAATGGAGTCGGAAGTACAACAGCGGCGCAAAAAAAATTGCGCACGTACCACGAAAATCAGAATCTCTTTAATCATTCCACCAGTTGGAGGCGGGGAATGGTACAATCTACAGTAAGTCGTATTTTATTCCGGTACAATGAACGTCGTTGGTCAAGTTCGGAAGCAAAAAAGAGCCCTAAATCAATCTCTGTATAGTGTGAAGGATCAAAAGTGCATGATTGAAACTTTTAAGGGAAATCCGAACAGTTCCGCTAGAGATGTGGCGAAAAAACTTAATTTAAGCCGAACCTCAAGTTTAACATAAGAAGCGTATTTCCACTATTTTATGCTTGATTTAGTATTGTTTTCTTCTTTCTGGGATTTAAAAAAGTATTTGCCTTTCTAAACTTAATTTGGGAACATTTGCTTATTACAAACACTCTCTTGAAAAGTTCTATGGTGCCTTTCTGTCCAGTTTTAGATATTATCTCAAAATATCCAACACCCTGAGCATCACTTATGCATACTTCACCACAGTTCTGATGCGTATAAAACTGGATTGAAGTTGCATGTGCCCGCTTTATATTTATGCCTGGTCAAGCAATGTCGAACGGAAATGGAAGTTTTTCAGTTCTTCATTGCAACCGGCTACCAAAAGATATGACGCTGTACACAACAAATCCGAATTGTACTTTCATTATGGCAAGCCCCATCGGTACCGTTTTCTACGCTTCAGTTGCACCAAGGATATAGTTGTAGTGTGCATTCATATTATTGGCAGGAAAGATAAATCCCTATTGAGGCGCTATCCCCATTCAACCGAGAGAGAACTGAAGGTATGTAGAAATATCTACCAGTGAGTGGCAATGCGATATTACACTGTAAGCAAAATACTTTTTTTCACAAACACGGGTATCCCATTGGTGTTCTCTTTGGCTGCACAAATTTCGTTGTCGTTCTTGTTTGCTTATTCTATCTGCTGTACGTAGAACCGAGGATGCCGTACCATATAGTAATAAATGTGACCTAGGGTGGTTCCGCAATAAAACGTCCCTAGGGACGTGCGACTTCGACCTAGTTCTGTACTTGCGATGGTGAACCACACCGAGAAAAGCAGCGACAATCGCGCCGCACGTGGGTCTCCGGAAGAAAGGATCCATCATTCAAAGACTTCATGCTTGTCGGAATGCCGGTTAGAAGGCCTGTCAGTATGGTACGACGATACATACCTACATTTACGTACACAGGGATGTTATGAGCTGAACATGAGCACTTTCTCGTCCTGACAACCACGAAGCCTATTCTTAGCCCGTCAGAAAAGATTGTTTGTTTGGGAGGAAAATCACAATCAAGGTTGGTCTTCCGAGTTGCCATTCTGTGTATGGAATTTCCCTTTTCCGCCAGTAACTGTTGATGACAGTGTGTGCAGCAGTCTTTGTAGATAGTTTCAGAGGAACGAAAAAAAAACAACGGTAGTAACATAAATTCCTATGGGTTGTTTTTAGTAACAGCACAGAAGCAAATGTTTGCTGAATTTAAGTTAACAGCAGAACCATGTATAATTTCAGGACTAGCATCGGTTCACAACCTCTTGTGTGGCTTCTATAGTCACAGCATTCTACCATTTGTGAATATTACACGTAAAATTCACGGTCCTCCGGTGATTTTCACCCAACAACGTCAAATTGCTAACTGATTTACCCCGCAGGTAGATACGGTTCGTTACTCCATAATAATTCACCACATCGCCAGCAAGTTGGCAAAAATTAATTAAACTTTTGCTGCCAACGAATGCTGGGTTCTGCAGCGGCCCACGCACGAGGAGTGAAATTCCGAAACCATGGCGTAAATTAAATACTAACGAGATCTGTTCTGCTGAACGAAACTTCGATTGCACCGGACGCTCGGTTTGTATTTATAATGTTTGCGGAGCCAATTAGGAGAAAACACGTGATTGACCTGTTTAATTATTTTTTGTTTGAACTGTGAATATTGATTACAGCGATAATTGGCTTAAGGTTCCGGATGCGTGAAGCAGCTTTCGGAAATAACAGTGTGATGCTTCGAGTGATGAGATGAATAAAAAAATATTGAACACATGAGGGTTTTGTAAGTTCAAATAACACTAAGGTGTTTGTAAGTTCGAATGAATCTTGGAAGCGTGTACAAAAATTTAACCCAATGCACAATAAAAATAAATTGATTAAACTAATAGCGTAGAAAGCGTAAAAATAACAAGACAAATTAAGAGAGCAAATGCGAAAACGCGAGTTAATGTAAAAATATCGAAATGAGGTATTGGTAAAATGAGAAACTAAAAATTTGAGATGTAGATTTGTTTTATTTGAGCTATAATGGTTTATTTGATGTATGATATATTATACCTTCAGCAAAGTTGTAAATAGTATTTTTGTCGTTACAGCAAAAATATACACTTTAAAAAAACAAATTTTCTTCTTGAGAAAAAGTTAATTGAATATTGAATATCTCCAAAAATCCACATTTTAAAGATCTTTTTTTTTTTTACAAAACCTACACGTTCTTAGCTGAACATTGATGTTTGTTCGAACATGGTAGAATAAAAACCAAAATAGTTATGATATTTTGAAAGAAATCATTATTTACAACTTGACTGAGGACACTATACCGATCAAACAAAGTGTTTAGACACTAAAAATATTTTGTATCATGAACGGATTCTCGGCGCAGGAAATCATAATATATAAATCATTAAATAAAAAATATTTAATGCGTCTACACGGTTTATTTGATTGGTATGGTCTTTTCGGCAAAGTTGAAGATAGTAATTTTGTCCTTCAAAAAAAAAATGTTTTTGCTAAAAGTTATAACTTTTAATTTCTCATTTTCCCATGTTCCAATAAGCATCAATATTTAGCGACCAATGTGTACTTTCTGCAGAAAAAAAATCATCAGATCATTATTAGTCGTTTAACTTTTTCTTAAGAAGCATTTTATTTTCTTACGGTGTTTATTCATTCTTGAACAATAAAAACGTTATCCACAACTTTGATGAATACATAACATGAATCAAACAAGCCATTTTGGCTCAAATAAATTGAATTGTTTTTTATTTTAATAGTAACTTTTTGACGTAGGACTACGTCTTTGTTTTCTATACTAGATTACACTTTGTGAAATT
>NC_073695.1:46030466-46222351 GCF_029784165.1 Wyeomyia smithii | reverse complement strand
GAAAGAAAAAGAGAAAGAGAAAGAGAAAGAGAAAGAGAAAGAGTAAGAGTAAGAGTAAGAGTAAGAGAAAGAGAAAGAGAAAGAGAAAGAGAAAGAGGAAGAGAAAGAGAAAGAGAAAGAGAAAGAGATCGAAAGAGATATAGAGAGAGATAGAGATAGATAGATAAAGAGAGAGAAAAAGATAGATAAAGTGAGAGAAAAAGATAGATAGAGAGAGAGAGAGAAAGAGAAGGAGAATCAGGAAGAGAAAGAGAAAGAGAAAGAGAAGGAGAAAGAAAACAAGAAAGAGAAATAAAGAGAGAGAGAGAGACAGGGAACCGGAATCAACAGAGACAAAAGAGAAAGAGTAAGAGTAAGAAAAAGATAGAGAAGGAGGGTTTTTTAGGTAATATGTTCATGTAGGGTCTTATGGTGTAATTAGACCTTTCATTTGAGAATAGTTTTATGAAAATCGGTCCAGCCATCTCTGAGAAAATCGAGTGAGATTGAAAAGTTGCACATACACACACATACATACAGAAAATGCTCAGCTCGTCGAACTGAGTCGAGTGACATATGCCAATCGGCTCTTTGGAGCACTTTCATACCTTCGGTTTTGCCAGTGATTGCTATACCTTTCTGGGAGAAAGGCAAAAAATCGCGTTTTATATTTGAAATATATTTATTTCATGTTATTTGCATGTGTTAATATATGTTCATATATGTTTGAATGTTATGTTTTAAATGTTCGGTAAAGTTTCACTGCTGGCTACCAAAAATTTGTTATTTAGAATTTAGAATTTGTTATTTAAATCCAGCAAATATTATCAATGTGAATTTTTTTTCTGAAAATTGAAGTGTTCATGTAAATCTATTTAAACAAATAAGAAGTTTGAATGAGAAAGGCTGGATCTGACTGCTAGGTGGATCAATTTGGGTTTTTAAAACTCATTTACAGCATCCTTCTAGAAAAAATCTGGCAGTACAAATGAATGGATTTGTATTCACATGCGAATCAAGTTTCTTTATGGGAAATTTTTTTTATGTTGTTCTTTTAATGCTTGAATATTAATCATAAAGTTTTTTTAACAGTGATTTATTTTATTAAATAAAAGGGGCTTGAACTAAATTTTTATCTCATAAGACATGCGTTGTATACCAGCCAATTTAAATTCACAAACGTTCCGAAATTTCAGCATTTGATATGAATTCCAGCAGAGTGATGAACCTTGTTATTGTCGAGCTCAGCCTGTCCTCGTAAAGTTCGATTTCCGTGACCATTCCAGCTCGCAGCACAACCTTTGCGCGTCAGTCCTGTAGATTCACGCTTGACATTTCATTCAACAAATCTGACTGATTACTAACGGTGCTTTTTTTACTACTTCTCTGTCCTTTCAGGTGAGTTATTTTTCAATCCTTTTTTCTCTTCGTCAAAATGGTTAAAGGACTTTCTCGGAACTTACACTTTGTGGATAAAAGTGCCCGATAATCTGGTGATCCAGTTCGATTTCATAGTAGCAGCAGCAGGATGAGGAAGTGCTGAACTAGGTCGTCAAGTGACGCCCCGCCATAAAACGGAAGCGAAAAATGACTTCAATCACGCCCGCACTCAGAGTAGTGATGCTGCTTGAGAGGTGATGAAAACAGTGCTTATTTTTCTGCTCAGAAAAAGTACACTGTTTTATACTGTGCTATTGCAAGAGAGAGATCCGCCAAGATAGGTATGATTGTGCCATGGAGGACCGCAACGGAAAAGTAAAAATAAAAACTCGACAACGAAAATGCGACAGGATTTATTGCCAGATTCTTCGCTTTTCTTCATTCAGTTGCTCGGTAATAGTTTTTTTTTGACGTTTTATTGAAACAACTTGAACACTGGTAAGTTAATTTGACATTGCTATCGAAGGAAACCTTTGATCTTAGAATGCTCTGTGTTGCGTTTTATGTCTGTTTACAATCAATATCACCGAACCGATTTGTTACAGCAAACAATCATGTATAATATTCCGCGAACAACGCGAAACACCTGGAATATCAAACTGCTGATTCGGTTCTCGGGTAAACGATGGATAAATGTTTATCGAACCCATACTTATTTGGATTCCGATCAATCCTTTCAAATGATGATGCCTTCGGCAGTGATAACAGTAAGCTTATGGGCTCTATTCATGCGGTCCGTTGTGTTCAATTCCCGGCAAAAAAGATTACTCTGTTTAATAATATCATTCTTGAACATTGTGTTTTATCGTAAACCCTCTCCTGAGAAGTGCTTCCTGTCGACATAAAACCAACGCTTCTGCCCGCCATCAAACGCAGCATCGTCCGGCAAAGCATTCTGACACTCTCGGAATCTACTAGTGAGTGTGGGAGGGATTTCCGATGCGAGCCCCGGCTCTGTATGTTGACGAACGGTTTAGCGCAAATATTTGCATAATGTGTTTATCCTTATTGGAAAAGTTTTCCCATGGCAGATTTTTTTTTCTGGCACTAGTATGGCCGCACGTTCGAGCAGTTCGTTTAGTCCGAAATTTTACATGAACAAATTCCGGTTTTGATGGTGATGAGGTTTTATGTTGCTGTTGTTAGGATTGGTTTAACTTTGGGGAACGTATTTTTTTGCAGCTGGTTTATTTTACTCTGGTAGCGCTTCCGTCCTGCGAGTAAATTTACATTGCAACCATTTGCAGGGGCCCGCTTGAATCGACACCGACTGGATAGGTCACAAGGTACGAAGAGGCAACTTTTTAACGACCTCGTTACGACGGTGATGGCATTTGTTTTAATCTGACAAAACGATGATGTGTAATATGGGCTGTAATCCATGTAAAATAACTGGCTTATGATTTGAGGATTAATGTGTACTGACAGGAAAATAACGGTGGAAAAAATTATTAGCATAGCCGTGCGCAGGATTTCAATATTTTCAAACAATGCTTTGCACAGGTGATAGAAAAAAAAAACAACTGAATGAGCATTGACTACAATCCACACAAGCTGATATGCATAGAAAGACTTTTTTCCCTTTTTTGTTCAGTTCGTATGAAAAACGTAAATAAAACACAACTAGTTTAATTCCGTTTTTTCTTCTGCTCTGTGAATAACATAAGAGCAATTAAAAAAAGGGGAAACAATTAAATCGACCAGTTTTGATCTGGCTGTAACTTCACACAATGTTCCTATGGGCTAAAGATGTTATTTTGTCATTTTTGAAAGTTTTACAGAAACATGGTATTGAAGATTACAAATATTTTTAGAGCAATAACGGTTTGTTTTATCGGTATGATATCTTCGGCAAAGTTGTAGATAAGAATTTTGTCTTGCCGAAAAAAATTATACACCGTGGAAAAAAATTAGAACTTTTGGCATGAGTACGACATTATTATAATGAAAGGTGTACTTTGTTTCTGCATGTACAAATCGCTTGCCAAATCAACACTTTTTTCCCGATGTCATGATGCGTCAGATTCCAATTCTCGAAGTACTCGCGCAAAACTTTTTCGTGAACGCCCGGTTCTCTGAACGATATTTTGCTGACTATTGCGCACCTGATGAAACCAACTCACATAATGTCAGAAATACACACTAAACCATCTCCAATCAAAATTTCAGTAGAGCAGTAAGCGTATTAAGAGAGAGCGTAAAAATCATAAATCACAAGCACGGATAAATGATAGGCATGTCGCTTCTCAATAGCGGTATTTCTAATAACAGAAGTGCGGGCTACAGAAGACACCCGGACAAAACTCACAATAGATCAACGATTGTGGTCGCAGTGAGGAAGTCCAAACAGGAAAAATAACACGGGATTAGAAAAAAAGTGGTTTGCGCGCTCAAGTTACTCACTCTCAAGAGAATTGGAGAGAACAACGTAAAAGATGAAGTGTAATTTAGCAAACTGTAATTTTAATTGTTAAGATTTGTTTGCCTCCGCAATTAGGATTTATCATTCGTAGTGATTCCAACCTACTTGTCAATAACAGGGAAATAAACTTACAACTAACTTAATTGCTTACTAATTGGCTATAATCTCTTATCTTAGTAATTGAGAATTTCGACGATTTTTCCATGTTATACAACAACTTAACCAAATCGGTACAGCATAAGGCATTGCTGGTCTAAAAATTTTTTTGTAAATCAAAAGTTTATTCTTTAAACAAAGTTTTGAATTCCTGTTAATGAGAGGATACAAACACCTTGTATATTTGAAGCACTTTGCTTGTATACTCTCAATGTGCTTTTTGCAAATATATTTTATGTCTTAAATTAGTCCCAAATATTTAACCTTGTCAGACCAACTTTATCTCGACAACGTAATTATTATTTGGCTTGAGGAAAGCAGCCCTAGCTTTATGAGAAAAAAGAAATATCAATTGAGTTTCAGGAGCACTGGGAGAGATTTTCCACTTCTGCAAGTAGGAAGAAAAAATATCTAAACTTTTCTGCAATCGACTGATCGCAGTGTTGTTAGTCTTGCTCATAATCAGCATGCAACACCTCATGTGAGGCTCTCGTTGCTACCGCTATCACATACTGGAGAATTCTCTATTCGCTTTCATTCTCGCTTGCATTCGCTCCCGAGATCATACGCACACCCTTCTGTCTACTCTCCTCGTATGTACTCGTGTGTAGCTACTCCCCAACTCGCGAGAACGACCAGTCGAAGACAATTGTTTCAAGATACTTTGCGATGGTTGCAGAGGAACAAAAAATAATAGGGTATCGGACTACTTCGGCAGCGGTTTGCTTCGGCTGGTTTTGCATTAAACTGCGAAAGCGTGTGCAAAAGACTTGAGAAGCGTAGCATATGACTCGTTCTTAAGCAGAAAGGAGGAGGAAGGTTTTGCTTCTCGCTCGCTCTGCAACGCTGCATATACCATGAAAAACGGCTATATTCGATATATTTTATTTCAAAAAATTCATAAATTTTGAACCAGTTGATCGATTTTTGATCTTCCGGATCAAATTAAAAGTTATTATTTCTAGTTATGAGAAAAAATACCAAAAAAATTAATCTGCGTGCTTTTATATGCATAATATGAAAAATTAATGAAAAAAATGACAAACAAATGAAAAACGCATATTTTTTTATGAAAAACATTTATAATTTTAAGTAAAATTGAGATATTTACGATATCAGTGTTGCAAATTGTTTCTCTTAAATAGTTCTAAAAGTCGACAGTTTTAGGGTGAAACTTGGAATAAAAAGTTGAAGAGGTTGATTATAATCACCTACCATTCGGTTTCTGAGACTTTTTTACTCAAAATAAGATATAATTTGACTACCACTTCAAGATATTAGCGAATTACCATTAATGCTCAGTAATAATCGATATTATTTTGCTTTGTGAAATATACTAAAACCATGCCAAAACCGGTTTCGTAGAATCACCGTTTTGAGCACAGTTTTTGTCCGATTTAAGATCTGTTTTTTCAAAAGATGGGTAAAAAGATGCTTATATGTGGACAAACTCTTAGAATTTTGATATTTGGTCTCAAAACAAAATGGCGTCGAAAAAACATCAAAAATTTCCAGTTTCCCAAAAATTCAAAATGGCGCCATTGTTGCCCCTTAAGTTGAAATATGTTCCAACTCCGGGAAATTTATTTCCGCATCAAAATTGTTGCACTGTGAAATCGGCGGAATAAGTTTCGCCCTTTTCAGAAGATAGTCTAGACTAATTTTGGAAAAAGTAAGTATGTGTTCACACCCAAAAAGTTTCAACCAATTCGGAGAGGGTGCTGCCAAACCTTGAGACGATTTGGGATGAAATCCGTCTATAGATATGCACAGACACGCTATAGACATACAAACGCTATATAGCTAGCCACGCACGCTGTAGATATTCACACACACGCTATATAGCAAGTCACACACGCTATAGACATGCACGCGCTATATAGCTAGCCACGCACCTTAGCGACCATCGCTGCTACTCCCCGGCGCTGCTGCCCGCTGCTAGTAGAGTGAGCTTGCTTGAGGAGAAGCAGTTTCTTATATAGCCCAACGAGTGCATTCCCGGCTAACTAGGTACTCCATTCTGTCGTTCTTTTTAGGGAAAGGCAGCAAGCGACCAATCAAAGGTCGACATTTACATTTCGACGAGGGTCAACAATTTTCAATAGCACAATAGTTCGAACAATCAGATTACAATTTTCTGCATTTGAACGAGTGCTTAGATTATTTTCTAATTGATTGCTGCAAAAACGACGAAAATCGGTTGGAACCTGACTGAGTTTAAAACGTTTGAAATTGGACAATTTTCGTGATGCTCTCGATGTTTTCGGTTTCCGGATCCCTGTATTGAAGTTGGACCCCTATATATGTTGACGTAAGACGTATTCTACGTCAAAAAGTTAGAGCGCAGAATGTGTTTTATCAATATAAATCGGTTGTTTTTAAAGACAGAGAAAAACTTTTTTTGACAAAGTTACTTAAAATAATGGAGCGATAACATTGCATAACAAGTTTTTTTCTATCTACAATGATAAAAATAGTTAGATACTTGATTGCATAGAAAATTTTGGTCACCCTAATTTCTGATAATTTTTCAATAAGCGCTTTTATCGTATGTAACAACTTTGTAGAAGAAAGTTTTTCTCTAAAATATTGCTATAGAGCTCTAGACCCAAATTTTCCCCCCTTAATTTGGATTCTGGACCATTGTGCAATGGCAACAGGTACAGGGTTGTAGACAAGCTAAACAGTTAATCTCTCCGAACCCTGGAACCGCCAGAAAGCTACTTAGTCTAAATCGTAGTGAACTACGGATAATCACGGGCGGGATTCCTTACCGAACACTGTCCCGCTTCTTATCATTTAAAGAAAACCGTCTCCCATAAGCTTGATAATCCTGCTTCTGTTTACGTTGCAGAATTGGCTGCAATTCAGTATACCCTAGGGATTATCGAAAAAATGCCCACGGACCATTATTTCATCTTTACGGACAGTCTCAGTTCCATTGAGGCTCTTCGATCGATGAAAGATGTTAAGCACTCTCCGTATTTCCTGGGGAAAATACGGGAACATCTGAGTGCTTTATCCGAAAAATCTTTTCAGATTACCTTAGTGTGGGTCCCTTCTCACAGCTCGATACCGGGCAATGAGAAAGCAAACTCCTTGGCCAAGATGGGCGCAACAAACGGTGAAATTTATGAAAGACCAATTGCTTTTAATGATTTTTTTGCATATGTACGTCAGAATACGATCATCAGTTGGCAAAATTCTTGGACCAGGGGGGAACTGGGAAGGTGGTTACATTCCATTATACCCAAGGTATCGACGAATCCGTGGTTCAATGGGTTGGATGTAGGTCGAGATTTCATTTGCGTGATTTCCCGGCTTATGTCCAATCACTATAGATTTGATGCGCATCTCCGTCGTATTGGGCTCGGGGAAAGTGGTATCTGTGCCTGTGGTGAAGGTTACCACGACATAGAGCACGTTGTTTGGTCATGCCCTGTCCACCGTGACGCCAGGTCTAAATTAGTAGCTTCCCTTGAGGCCGGAGGTAGACGGCCAGCTGTACCTGTTCGTGATGTCTTGGCGAGCCGTGACATACCCTACATGACCCTTATATACGTTTTCCTAAAATCCATCCATGCCCCAGTCTAGTCCCGTTCCCCTCCGTCTACACCCAACACAACGACAAGAACACGTTTGAACCTTAAGCACAGATTTTGGAATCAGCAACTGCACCCCACTCGAATTCGCCACGACCTGAGAACCCGAGGCCTTCAGTGATATCTTGGCTCAGCGGCACATACCATATGGCCACTTGAACACTAGCGAACAACAACAACGAATCATAACCAGCAACTAGACCCCGCACAATACCTCCAGGACCCGAGAATTACAAGCCCCTGCCCCAGCTCATGACATCGGCCATTCGGAGAGCATCAGACGACCATTCAACAACAAAACACTGATTGAAAAATTCATGCTAGTTTTAAGTTAGACTTAATTTCAGCCCGTAGTCGGCAGCGAGGATAAAAAATTTGCTTTTAGTTTTTAAGTCACCAGATATAATTGGCGCCGTCAAACATTAAATTGTTTTTGTGCCGTGTCAAATAAATGATATATGAGGAAAAAAAATCTTGTTGAACCATATATTTGCTAAAATTACCACACAGTAAACAGCCATCTCTAATATAAACGAATGATAAATGATATAGTTGAATAAATGGTTTTGTTATTCCATATTCCGCATGATTAACACTGCAAATCCACTGAGCAAGGTTTTCTGAACTATCGTTTGCCAAAACATTGTTTATAATTTGGCGAGTTTGAATCATAAAATTTCTTTTACAACACTTTATAAAAGGCGCGTGAATAATTACGAATTAAAAACATTTTTTGCACGGTAAATTTTGAATCGCAGGTAGAATAACATACTTATCAGAAGCGTAAGTAGAGAAAAAGTTTGATATATTTGAGGTTTTTTATAATGTATGTAGTTATATTAAACTACGCGACACCATCACTGAAGAGTAATGACAGTAAAGGTAAACAAACTTAACTTTATTTCTCCTCTCTTTTCTTCCTATACCGCAGCGGCTATCGATGCAGATGATGATTCACATAGCACTGTTAGTTGCATATAGGCTCCACCTCCTGCGCTTTTTCGGTTATTTACAAGTTGAATAAAAGTAACGGATGCGAGTTATTACAATCTTTGAATGCTGCATTGAAAGTTGCATTTGCTTCATTGAAGCAATGCGTGCTGCTTGGGAAACTGACTGAGTTTAAAACGATTGAAATTGGAAAATTTTTCGGTTTCCGAAATTGGAACCCTGTATTGAAGTTGGACCCCTGTATATGTTGCCGTAAGACGTATACTACGTCAAAAAGTTAGAGCGCAGAATGTGTTTTTTCAATATAAATCGTTTGTTTTTAAGGACAGAGAAAAATTTTTATTGACAAATTATTCAAAATTAATGGAGCGATAACATTGCATAACAAGTTTTTTTTCTATCTATAATGATAAGAAAGTTAGATACTTGATTGCGTAGAAAATTTTGGTCACCCTAATTTCTGATAATTTTTCAATAAGCGCTTTTATCATATGTAACAACTTTGTAGAAGAAAGTTTTTCTCTAAAATATTGCTATAGAGCTCTAGACCCAAATTTTCCCCCCTTAATTTGGATTCTGGACCATTGTGCAATGGCAACAGGTACAGGGTTGTAGACAAGCTAAACAGTTAATCTCTCCGAACCCTGGAACCGCCAGAAAGCTACTTAGTCTAAATCGTAGTGAACTACGGATAATCACGGGCGGGATTCCGTACCGATAACTGTTCCGCTTTTTATTATTTAAAGAAAACCTGCCGATTCTGTAAATCTGAACCAGAGAGTTCAGAGCATTTGCTTTGCTCATGCGGAGCTCTTGCTTCCTTTAGGTACAACTTTTTGGGAGGTTACCTTTTAACTCCATACCAAGTAAGAAGCTCTAATCCCAAGTAGGTCATTAGTTTTATCAACTATGTTGTACTTGATTGGGGTACACTGCCGCTCCAAGCATAGTTGTCCCAGCGTGCGTAAGGTTTGTGTAGAACATGGGACTACTATGATTGGAACGGCAGTACAGGTTTACAACAAAATAGTTCAACTCCATCAATGAGCAGGAGCAATCCGTAACCTGTGCACAGCAATCGGGGCCCGCCACAACAGACAATCAGCAAGAATGTCGCAGTGGCATATCAGAACCCAGTGCCCTTCAGGCACTGCTTCTACGTTTGCTTACGGGAAAACTCATTTAAGTCTCTGATAAAGGTATAGTAGTTATAGTTATAAGGTTAAAAGCAATAATGTTTCATTTTTTTCCAGTTTGAGCTCTGGAGCAAAACCGGTGTTTACCAGTGTAATGCTTAACTTTTTTTTTGTTTCCGTGCTGTTGGCCAGAGTTTTATATTTCACAGCGTTTGGATTAATAAAGGTGCAGTGTTAAATTTAGTTTTCGAGTATTCTCTGTGCATTAATGCTCTGATGATGTTTCTACAGCTTCCTGATTGTGATCGTATTACATTACGTTGGTTTAATTTTATTAGCTGTTATTGCAGCTTTCTACTACTCAAAATGTTAAATGTTGTTTCTCAGTTAAAGCAGTTTTTTTGCGTAATATGGTTTCAGCTCTTTCAGCTTCAGCTCTTTCTAACCTATTTGTGATGTAAAAACAGAGATTGGACAACATATTCCGATGGCATGTGAAGGACATTGGTTTCCAGTTAACAGTTTTTATTTAAGAGCCCACTTGAACATGAAAAATTGGACAATTTGAATGTTTATGTTCCATAAGATACGTATATTTCAGTGAACTATAATAGGATAACAAAATCACCCATAGGCACAAAAAACGTCTACACAAGCTGTTGTTAACCATGCGTTCGCATAAATCACAAAAATGGTTCCTATTCTGATGCGGGAGGCAGATAACGTGTTCAGCATTTTGGCAACCACGAACAAAATCTAACCTCTGCTTTGAAATTTTCACTAATCCTTTGTGATTTTGACGGGGGGTGCAGGTTGCTATTGCAGCAGCCGAAAAAGGAGTATCGAAATTCCACCATGCGTAGAATATTTTAACGCTCGAGCACCCCCCGCCTCTCTTATCAGAACCGATTCGATTTAACAGCAGCATAAAGCACAAACAAAGCCTGGTAACACCACCACTTGGTTGCGCAGCATATGCCAAACAATCCGGCTTTAGCCGGCTGGCAGGCCTCATGTTGATTGATTTTGTTTGCACCGAATACTGCTGCGAGAGCCGCATTGCACAACCCGGTAAAAAGTTTATGAATTTGATAACGTTTCAGACAGATCGCAGTTCTCAACGCAAACTGCGTCAGTTTGGCAACGGATGCAACCCGGATGGGAAAAAAAGAATAAATAAAACGAACAGTCCAGGTATGAGTCCGGAAGCAATAGCATTCACAACAGGATTAGCGCATTATTGCCATAAATGGATGTCCGGGCTAATGGAGCGTGCACTTACGCGAAAGCCGATTGTAAATATGTTTCAACGAAACTGGCATGTATATAGTACGGAGGCAGAGCAGAGCGTGTGTCTAGCGCACTCGGGCTCGGTCGGACCTGAGAGTGAAAATCCTTTTTCACGTGTCAGTGAGCAATGCGGGATTTTGCGAATTATTCGAGTCCGACTAGCCAAGCTATCGGAGGTTGCTCCCACGATATGAAAAAAATAAATTGGATTAAATAAAAATCCGACAGTTGCAGTTACGTGCACGAGGGGTCCGATAAACGTCATTGAATATGGTTTATTTGGACCCATTGTGGAGCATAAAATTCGATTGGTATACTTTCAACGGACGACGATTTCTGTTGGTGATTCACATAAAGAGGTACTTTTCTGTATCAGAATATTATTTCACTATAACCGTGATTAGTACTGAATAAGTGAAATTTGGAGGAAACCAATTTTAGAATTTCTCTGTTTGAAGCTGCTTTTTTATTATGTTGTTTATTCAACTCACATTTCTTTTCATATTATAAAATCGAAATTTAATTTATTTAAGACTGGGAATATTTCATTTGAAAATGATATGGATGGACGTTTTTTTTTTTCCTCATCTATTGGATGGACGTTTGTTACATTCTATTCTTCTCTCCGATCGATCATACCATAATTTACAGCAAGCACCGCAGGAAAGACAACCTTTCCATTGAAGTCTTTATTGATAAACAGCTTACAAGGTAAGCTCCCTACCACAAAATCGTTCCACTCAGTCTTGAATGGATACCCCTCCAAGAAAGCTGTCCAGCTTGCAAACATCATTATTCAAATCGCCATTGTAATGGGTCTCGCCGATCATTATCGAAAAGATGAATGATGCGAGGTTATGATTGTGCATAATGTAGTGAAATTTCCAATCTATTATCGCTTTGTCATCTTTGTACCACCGCATTATTAGAGAGACTCAATAGGTGATTAAATAAAACCCGCTTAATGTTATTGTGTGAAGCTGAAACCATAACGAAATTTGCGAATTATTAAATTTTGCAGCAAAAACGTTCTACGGCCAATTATAAAATCCACATTTTTGTCCCGTTTACCGTTTCACGCTGGAATGCGTTGCTACGAGCAATTAATGCGATCCCATGTCGCTAGCTCTTTAACGGGTCGGTCCGTTCGACCAAAATTGTAACTGATTGCTCCAATCGGTGACCCACGCATGAATATTGACACGCCTGAAAAAGCTGAATGCATTTTGCATGCACACATACACACACGCACAAACACACTGACACCCGCTGTTCGCAACGATGATCCGCTGTGATGGCCGATGGGGTAAAATTAATTATTTTCTTTTATATCCGGACCCGTGCTAGGGTGAGGCGAAGAGGGGGGCAACTGAAACCGGCCAATACGGGGTGTTCTTTTATGTCGTTCAATTTGCACCCTGATGAAGCCCGTCTGCCAATGAACAATTCTTCCTGGCACGCGTGAATGGTTCATGTGTGTATGGTCAATGGTAGTTACATGGGAGAGTTGGCCTCTGATAGCAACCGGTTGACAGCAAAAAAACTCCAATTGAAACAGATTGCAATCTGGATACAATTTGCTTTCATTTATAAATAAAAGCAGTACATCTCTTATAGTTATTTCATTAGCAATCGGTGGGTTGAATGACAGTGATTGAAGCTTTGTGTTGAATTCGTAGTTCTAAGTATCAATTGAACACTTTTTTGATGATACGTGTCGATAGGAACTTGTTTCATGCATTTTAATTTGACTCAATAACCAGTATTCTTTCTCTAGATACCATAAAATGCATTTAAAACTCTCACAGCCACCGGGTCGTTGCCGTTTCCAGGGCTAACACAACCTGAACAAATAAAGTGTAATCATTAGCTCCCAGTCTGTGTACCAGCAGCAAACATTACAATGCGAATCCCAGCCGCCCAGAACTGAAGCTATAACAATCGAATTTCAGTTCACATAGATTGACCTTGCCCCGTGGACACCACCCCCCGAACCGCTTTCACCGTCCAAAAGTTATGCAAATAACCTATGTATGCACTTGCATGCACGTTCTGCCAAAGCGGAAGGCACTCCACATTCACATCATGCATAGCGTCAGCAGCACCGACAATCAGCCCCAAACATCGTCGAACGAGAGCGATGGAACGACAAACTGCAACTGCACCAGAGTAGTACCTCCAGGAAACCGCAAAAGCACAGTTCGAAATTTGTCTATCTCGAACGAAAAGTACCCCGGGGATGCTCGGTGGGTTCAGGTTCGGGTGCAGCGGTCCGGTTTGGCCAATCAGTCGGAAAAAAACGCCATACCCGGGCTCGGTTTTGCTGGCATGATCGGGGAGAGCCTGGTTTTCATATTGTATTGTGCGAATGCAGGAAGCCCTTCCGGTCCGCTTGAATCGGTAACCTGTTTCGGTCGATTTAAATTGATCATCGCTGCCGTGATTTGTCGAAGATTTTTAATTTTGAGTACTAGCTTTAATTAAATCACAAAAAGTCAAATCTCAAACAGTGCAGTTGATTTCTATTTTGTGCCTAATCAGATAATTTTTACCATCAACATCGCATGAAATCATGAACAAATCACATTTATCGAAATAATCTATCTGCCAAGTTTTAGGAACAATAATTTATAACAAACCTGACGTGAAATCCAAATACAGTAATCACCCGATTTTATCACTCCCCGATTTTGTCTGCCCCCGATTTGATCGGCCCCCGATTTCATCACCTTTTTCAGCCGATTTTATCATCATATAACAATTCAGTTAAAAAAATGTCATGTTTTTGCAAAACGTTGTTATGTTTTGCCTTTCTCCTAGAAAGGTATAGCAATCGCTTGCAAAACCGAAGATAAAAAAGTTCTCCATGGCATATATCACTCGACTCAGTTCGACGAGCTGAGCATTTTCTGTATGTGTATGTGTGTGTGTATGTGCAGATTTTCTAACTCACTTTTCTCAGGAATAGCTGGACCGAAATTAATTGCAAATGAAAGGTCCAGTTGTCCCATAAGACTCTATTAAATTTCATTGTAATCAGATTTTTAATTTTGAGGTTTGTTTGTACCAAAATGTAAATATCACGAAAAATCATTATCCCAGAAACTACACAACCGATTTGAACAGAAATGGTTTCAAATGAACGGGCTACCTTAAAAACCCTTAACTTTTAAATTTTATAAAGATTGCACTTGTGGTCCAGAAGTTATAGAAAGAAACGTGCTCTGGAGACTGTTCAATCTCACTCATGTTTCTCAGAGATTTCTGGATCGATTTTCATGAAATCAGTGTCAATTGGAAAGTCTAGTTATACTTAAACTCACTCACTTTTCTCAGAGATGGCTGAACCGATTTTCCCAAAATTAGTGTCAAATAAAAGGTCTAGCTGCCTCATAACATCCTATTGAATTTCATTGTAATCGGACTGTAACTTTGTCTGTAATGTATCAAAATGTGAAAATTACAAAACTTCATTATCCCACAAACCACACAACCGATTCAAACAAAATTGGTATCAAACTAACGGGCAAGGTAAGGGTTAACTAAAGATTTTTATAATGATTAGGCATGTGGTTCAAAAGTTGTGAAAAAAACATGTTCCGATCACTTTTCAAATTCATTCGTTTTTCCAAAGATGGCTGAACTAATTTCAACAATCTCAGTGTCAAAAGAAAGGTTTAGTTGCCATTACATTTAATTATAATCGGACTTTTATTTTAACCGTTATGTATTGAATTTTGAAAACAACGAAAGTCAACTATCCAAAAATTTAAAATGGCTTCTAAAGTTGATTTTTGGCCTCTGGGTATCATACTGTTCTACAAATTCTCATATTGAATGATATTTGCCCAAGTAACATGTTAGAAAAAAATTCACAATGACAGTAGTCATATAAGAGTACTATAAGCGCAATTGCAAACTTGTGTTGTTATATTCTTGTTCTCGAGATATTCTTTTATAGCATAATTGTGTCTCATAGATTATTGAATATAAACTGCCGCTGCTCCGTAACTTGTGTTTATGATGTTATCAAAACTGCACAGAAAACAACTTAAAATACATCATTTGCGAGAAGTTGTTTTTCACCAGTGATTCATTCACATTTCGAAAACAAGCTCGTTTTTTCCAGGTTTTAGAGATGTTTTTCAATAGCATGGGTTAAACGAACAATATCTATTGCATAGAAATACCGGGAGGCAAGAGCTGCCGGAAAGAGGCTTCATCGCCGTAAGAAACGTAAGCACTACGATCGCGTTCTCGCGGAGGCGGAGAATTGCTTCACCAGGCACGACACGAGGAGCTTCTATAGAACGATCAACGGAATCAGGAACCGGACCGTGCCAGTACCTGCCATGTGCAATGACAGGGAGGGGAACCTGATTACCGATAAATCGCAGGTGGCCAGGCGTTGGAAGCAACATTTCGAAGTGGTGTTGAACGGCGAGGGAGGGAGGAGAGTCGTCGAGGGGAACAGGATTAAAATTGGGGAGGACGGACAAGCTGTGGACCCACCAACATTGGACGAGGTGAAGAATGCTTGCAAAGAGCTAAAAAACAACAAAGCCGATGGGAAGGACGGCTTACCGGCCGAACTTTTCAAAGTTGGGAGCGAGCGGCTGTGTAGTGCAATTCACCAGATTATCCTAAGGGTATGGTCTGAGGAACAACTACCTACGGACTGGTTGGAAGGACTCATATGCCCTATCTACAAGAAGGGAAATAGACTCGAGTGTAGTAATTATCGAGGCATAACCCTCCTCAATTCCGCTTACAAAATTCTCGCCCGTATCCTGTTCCAACGACTGAGGCCGTTGCAGGAAGCCTTTGTTGGAGAATACCAATGCGGTTTTCGAGTGGGGCGATCTACAACGGACCAGATGTTCACCTTGAGACAGATCCTCGACAAGTTTCGAGAACACAACCTGCAGACACATCATCTGTTTATAGACTTTCGAGCGGCGTACGATACAGTGAAACGCAACGAGCTGTGGCAAATAATGCTAAAACATGGTTTCCCAACTAAACTGATTAAACTGATACGTGCGACGCTCGACGGTTTCACATCATGCGTCAGGACAGCGGGCGAATTTTCGGACGCGTTTGTGATGTTAGATGGTCTGAAGCAAGGTGACGGGCTCTCGAACTTGCTGTTCAACATAACTTTGGAAGGTGCAATACGAAGGGCAGATGTGCAGAGGAGCGGCACCATCATCACTAAGTCTCACATGCTTCTGGGCTTTGCGGACGACATTGATATAATTGGTGTTAACCGTAGAGCAGTTGAGGAGGCCTTTACGGCTCTCAAAAGGGAAGCTGCGAGAATTGGACTCACCATAAACACTGCCAAAACGAAGTACATGGTGGCTGGCAGAGAGCGTGGTAGTTCTACGGGTGTTGGTGCTGCGGTGGAGATGGATGGGGATACTTTCGAAGTGGTCGACGAATTTATATATCTTGGTACTCTCGTGACATGTGACAACGAGGTGAGCCGCGAGGTGAAGAGGCGGATTGCCGCGGCGAATAGGGCTTATTACGGATTTCGTAGCCAGCTTCGGTCCCGTAGCCTACAGATCCGTACGAAATGTGCGCTCTATAGGACTCTGATCCTCCCAGTGGCGCTCTACGGACATGAATCGTGGACGTGGAAGGAGGCCGATCGACGAGCGCTTGGGTTCTTCGAGCGTAGAATCCTGCGATCAATACTCGGAGGCAAACTAGAGAACGGGGTGTGGCGCAGGCGCATGAATCACGAGCTGTACGAAGTATACAAACACGCTGATATTGTCAAGCTGATGAAACACGGCAGGTTACAGTGGGCTACAGATGAGCGACCGGCAAAGATAATATTTAGTAGAGGACCGGGTAGAGGCCAACGACTTCGAGGCAGATCGCGCACGCGCTGGATGTGTGCTGTCGACGAGGATGCCAGAGCAGCGGGTGTAAGGAGAGACTGGAGAGTAGCAGCCCAAGACCGAGTTTTGTGGATACGTATTCTGGATTCGGCATATTATCTTAATGATCTGTCGCCATAAAAGTAAAAAGTAAAGTGAGTATCTATTGCATGAATGGCACTTGTTTTCAAGTTGTTTACCAGATGTTTGCATATATATAATATGCCGGGGCAGCCGCGCCTGTTCATTATTACACGCCAAATAATAATACTACGTACCCACAAAGTGGTTTTAATATGATTGATCTTAGTATTCAGCAGCCAACGCAAAACTACTTGATCAAATTGTTATTAAAATATTCGAACGATTTCAATAAAACTAGGTATTCGAGGTGGGTAAAAATGTGCCATGAAAAGATTAACAAAACGCTTGCAGTGCAATCAATATCGCTTAATTTTTTGTTACCGTATGTCTAACAATGTTTTCTAGTTTTGTTATATTTTAAGTCTAGATAACGTTGAAACTATCCGAAAACAATTTTAATATTTAAGCTACAAAAACAATCCATTTTAAAAGGTTGTACATTGCTTTTTATAATCAATATAAAATTAATTGGAAATGCCATTGACGAGATGATTGTCGATCTTGTTGCACTTCGCATAACAACACATTTGCGCATGCGCTGGGTAAATGTTGTCATAGCAACGCATTTGCGCATGCGCTTTGTTGTGGTGGATTCTGACCAACTAATGCGCGAATTTCTTTATTCCACTGGGTCAGTGCAGATCTACCTAAGAAAAAAGAAACGACATTGCGATTTACGCATGTAAGAAAGAGAAGCCAGATAGTTGTTTACGAACTAAGCCCATGCGGTGGTGGGCTAAATTGACTCTTTGCAATTAAATAAATCCGCGAACATTCTGTAATGCATAATCTATTTCCACTGATTGACAAATAGATAACGGTATCCAATGAATGGCGCATGATTTTTTCAGAAGCAAAAACACAATGTTTCACCATGAAATTTGACGCGCACGTAGAACTTTGTATTACAAGCATCGAAACGTTGATCTAATATTGTTTTTTATTTTTCGGTGATAATTCGAAACGCCATTATCACTATTTTTTATTGTTCCTAATATTAATTCAGTGCCGTTCTACAATATTTTTATTTTGAAGTTTTATGCTGGCGGCAACGATGTTTTAACTACTTAGCAATTACAACTTGGAAATAACCTGTTCTAAACGTTTTTTTTTACCGTATTGGTGCTCGAGATGTATTTTGCAGTTTCAGTCTAACAAGTTGGCTTGCTTTCATGGAGTTATATAATACTTCATATAGCACCAGTACTTGTTATAGTAGCCTTCAATTTTTGCGCTTTTCTGGTGATAGAGATGTCATGGGAAAGGTAATGTCAACTGAAATCTATAACTGAAGGTTGTATTAGAGGAGTTATCTCAACTGTTCTATAACAACGTGTGTTACTTGGGTGGTCTATTTAGGCTGCTGTTCATCAGGAAAAATTTTCCTACTATGAAAAGTTGAATCTTAAATAATATATCATCCGACCTATATATGAGTGCAGTGATGTTTCGATTATACCAGGAACAAAAGAAATTCGCATCATATATTTGAAACATATTTATTTCATGTTGCTTCCGATATGTTCGATATAGTTATGCTTTTGGCTATTTAGAGTGAAAAATAAATTCGTTATTTAGAGTGAAAAATAAATCCAGCAGAAATTATCAAGGTGTATTTTTTTTCTATTAATTGAAGTTTTCATGTAAATCTAGTCAAACAAATAAAAAGTTCGAAAGAGAAAGGGTGGGTCTCACCGCTAGGTGGATTAATTTCGGGTTTTTTTCAAAATTTTCAAAACTCTATATCCGATATTGAATCTTTTGGCATCATATTGTCGTTAAGTAACAGATCTTCTTAAAAGAACAATAACCATGCGAAAAGTATGATATAAACCGGTTTTTGCTGGTTAAAGCGTTTGAAATGCAAAAGACTGCATCGTTTGATTTTTTTTTGGATTCTTTATGAAATTTTAAAATTTTCGTGGAAATATTTTTTTCATTTAGGAGATAGACTTTTTGTAATCTTTAATGTCCACCATAATCTGCATGCGTTTTCGTTGTAGTTCCTGACCCTGACACAAACTGTATTTGGCCGTTTTGTTAAAGTTCGAGGCCCAAGAGTTTGATGTAGTAGTAGTTTTATCAATGCAGACGCATGGTAGTTATTGAGGATCAAAAAATCACAATGCCGTTGTATGCAAAGTCACGACCACAAGGTTGACGTAGAACTACAAAAGGTTTGTTACATTGCTTTTATTGAATATGTTCAAAATTTTGTGCAAAAGAGGAGTTGAAGTGCTACCGAATTTCTGTTTGCACATTCATCACTGAACAGGAATAGAACAAACACTATACAACGCAAACAAGTTCCAACAGTCAGAGTGCATGCAGATTAAAAAAAACATTTTACTTCTAATTCTAGCGCAACACGAGAAAATATTAAATCTTCAATAATTCAATTATTATTATCCTTATAAGTACAATTGTTGTTCAATTTCATATCGGATATAGTGTTGATCGCATCTGTGTGCTACCCCGATAGAGGCAATTAAGGCACTTTTTGAAAACACAGTTGAAAGCTGTTTGTATACTGAAATTTTTGACGGCACATTAATTTTGAATGCCAGCATCCCAAAACGTTTGTTTGTTGTCACAATACGGCAACTTTTCGTTACAGTGAATGTCGGCTGATGTATCATCTACTGATGCTGCCCGCTACCGCACAAAGGCAACTTTCACTAAAGAAAGTGCCGCTGCATCAGCTGACTCTGCCACTATCGATGCTGATATCCGCTGGAACTGCTACTGCCATCCGCTGCTGCTATCCGCTGCCATTGCTATCCGGTGGACCGCTGCTGCTTCTATATAAGGACTCTAGTAGTCGCTGTCTAGAACTAATGTGAGCAAACTATTATATAGGTAAAATAGTGCATGCCGAATTACTAGGTCTATAATTCTGTCGACCGTGCTTGGGAAAGCAATTATATGACGACCAATCAGAGGGTGAATTTTGCGTTTTGACAAGGCTTCACAATTTTAAATAGTACAATAGTTCGAATACACTGAATTCTTTTTTTACGCGATTGTTTTTCATGTGATATTTTATTATTATTTTTTCACACATAGTGGAAAATTCGATCTAAATGGCGCGATCTTCTTTTATACGATTTGTTAAAAATTACGCGATTTTTTTACGATTCTTCTTTTGCGCGGACGTATCAATCGCGTAAAAAAACAATCCAGTGTAATATAATTACAATTTTCTGCACTTGGGAAGAATCTTAGAAGATTTTCCAATCGATTGCTGCAAGAACGAAGAAAATCCATCGAAAACTAACTGATTTATTAGCATTTGAAATTGTACATACACCCAACACAAACGAGCAAGATTTTGTTACTTTAGAGCAATATTTTAGTTTATGTGAGCGGGACTTCACCTGCAGCATCCTTTATCCACACATACGCAGAATCTCTAATGTGACTTGCTCGTATCAAGTGTCTAATTGGGTCAGAATTCGTGAAACGGATCACTTAAAATCGCGATGTCTAATTTTTTCAAATAAGTATTAAAAACTTCAAGAGTTTCACTCGGGAAGTTGATTTTCCAATTTTTATTGAATTTGAGTAAATTTTCAAGTTGTTATTGTCATTTGAAATTTAGGTCAAAATTGTTTTTAAATAGACATAGCTTTAAAAATATTGCATCGAATTTGATGAAATTTTCACAGCAGATGCATCCTGGGTTGTAGTTTACGAAAATATTTTTTTTTGAAGAAAAAAATATTTTTTCAATAGTAACTATTTAAAACAATATGTTGAAAATCTATGTTCTGGGGCACTGAAAAATCTGAAAAAAATCACAAGTATTTTTGACGAAATTTCGACACTGCCCCAAAAATTTCGCGGTGGTGATATTTTTTATCAAAAGATATGGGCCTTCAAAGTTGGAGCCGCAACGCATTTTTCAAGCGAGAAATGCTCCTAAACCAAGTTTTCTTCAGTTCTCATACCAAAAAGTGCACCATAATGGCTAAAAGTAATAGCACGGGCGATCTTAACCCGCTGATGCGTTCTGTACGGTAGTCCCCTAACTAAATTTTGCATTATTTTTTTAGTAAAATGTGTAGGTAGGCTTGCGAGTTGTAAGGGGCATAAAATATACTGTCTTCATCATTAAGTTGGGTAACAGACTAAGATATTTTGATTATTTTGTGACTAAAAATCATTTCTATTAAATTAATTTTACAAACCTTACAGAATTTTTGTATATAACTGAAACTGTGATTGTCAATAGTAGTACTGCTCACTCGCTTCTCGCTTGAAAATGCGCTTGGCACCAACTTTGAAGGCCCATATCTTTTGATCAAAAAACATCACCACCGCGAAATTTCGAAATTTCGTCAAAAATACTTGTGATTTTTCTCAGATTTTTCAGTGCCCCAGAACATAGATTTTCAACATATTGTTTTAAATCGTTACTATTGAAAAAATATTTTTTTCTCTAAAAAAATTATTTTCGTAAACTACAACTTAGGATGCATCTGCTGTGAAAATTTCATCAAATTCGATACAATATTTTCAAAGCTATGTCTGTTTAAAAACAATTTTGACCTTAATTCATTTGGAATTACAATAACAGCTTGTAAACTTACTCAAATTAAAAAAAAATTGGAAAATCAACTTCTCGAGTGAAACGCTTGAATACTTCTTTGAAAAAATTAGACATCGCGATTTTTAGTGATCCGTTTCACGAATTCAAACCCTAATAAGAACCACCACTGTTTAGTTCCCCACTCTGTACTTTGAAATGAAGATATGTAGTACCGTGTGACCAGAGTTGCCGAAGATGTGAATATGGGTTTGCTACATGGATGGCACGAGCTTTGTATAATCAAAGAGGTCCAAATGAGTTTTCATTAAGCGATGAATGTGTTTTCAACAAAACTTGCATCCGATTGCAAGAAAGCATATATTTGAGTTTTTCCCTGACGCAGTTTACAGATTGTGAGGAGATTTTAAAAAGCACACGAAAAAGTCATTGTAATTATCAACGCTGTATGAGGGAGAAGAAAAGTATACCTGGCAGCTCTTGTCATATTTTCTCTCTACTTCGAACGCGTATGACGAACAAACTAATACCCGCACATCGGATGAATTGGAGATGGAAGAAACTAGTAACATGTGCGAAATATGCGACAGTATGTGTTGTTTGTTGACTGGTGATGATTTTATTACTTTTTAAGTAATGAAATCATTATAAAAGGGAACCTTTTTTTTATTGCTTGAAAGGAAAAAGGAAAAAAATTGCGTGTAGTTGAACAGTCATTCTCGTGATCTCGTAACATATGCAAAACACGTGACAGTATGTGTGTGTTGCTACTTGACTTTAAAAAATATTATTTCTTTTCAATTACAAATCTATTACAAAAGGCAGAATTTTTAGTTAGGCGACATCCATAAATTACGTAACGCAGAAAACCCAATTTTTGGACCCCCACTCCTCAGATGTAACGAAACGTAACGCCAACACCTACCCCCCATAAAATTACGTAACGCTGAGGAGGATTCGCTTGATAAAAATGCTAGTTTTAAGAGAGCCTCTCCAGAGATTTTTTGTTACGTAACGCTGAACTCACCTCCCCCCTCCTCTGTGTAACAAATCGTAACACTCAAGGATACCATCCCACCCCCCCTATGAGCGTTACGTAATTTATGGATGCCGCCTTAGCAGCAAATCAATCTTTAAAGGAGCTTCACCTCTTAGTTAAACATAGTCAAATAAGTCCTACGTTTATTATGTATTAGTTTTAATCACAATTACAATTATTACACTGCCACCGAACTAAAATGTATGTAAATAATTCGGTGAAGGATATTTCAATTAATTAAACATTCTCAGATTTATTTGGTAATATACATGTTTTAAAAGGCTCCACGAAACAGCAAAAGACAATCTTTTAATGTCGAAAGTAAGAAGAAAAGAGGTATACGACATATCGGCAAGGGAATGGCAACCTATGTGGGGAGATTTGATGCTAGTTAAAGCAGTTCCGACGGGTACAGGACAAAAATTACAAACTCTATGGAGATGACCCTATGGAGCCGTTGAACTACCTAATGATAACTTTAAAAAGCAAGGGAAAAAATTAGAGAACGTTCACAGCAATAGATTGTTGCAATTTAACGATTAACGGTATGGTTGAAATAGATAATCATACAAAAAAATATTGGCGTAGGGGGGGAAGGGGGGGTGGGGGTTGTCAGGAAATAGTAGAACAGTAGTAGAGAGGCTACATGAGATTATAGAAGAAGGAAAAAGACTGCAATTAGAGTATTCAAGACAGAAGAAAAAATGATTCATCTCACATTTTTGTAAGTTGGTAGATTTCAAATTTTTATGTTTAAAGTAACCTCCTATAATGATTCAACAGTATCCGTTGGTGGTTGACTGGGTCGGTTTTAATCAATCGAAGAACACGGGCCTCAAACAGCTGAATTTTGAAAAATATCGGCAATTTCGACGATGGGCGGGAATACTTTGATTACCTAGCTATCTTACGAATATATAAAATACCGTTCAACGGAGAAAAACTTTCGAATCAATCTATGCTTAGAATTTTTTTTTAATCATAGCGTTGTCGCTCTGTGGCACTGCCGTTGACATGTAAGAGCCTACCGTCACCTTCCCGACGGTTCTTACGAGGTTTCCCACTCCGCCCTGAACATCCTGAAGCCATCACATGTCCTCCAAGCTTCACCGTGTCTTGGATGGGGCGCTCTTGAAGCTCCCTCCCGGGTTTGTTTTTGACTTTGCGCATTATGTTGGTGTCCATCCTCAAATATGCTTTACGATTCCGGTTTTAACCTCAAAACGATTTACCGTTTGGTACATCACGAACCTTCAGTTTTTAGTTTCACAATGTAATGAAATTGTTTGTCAATCGTTTTGCTTGCTTATTTTTTTAAACTGAATTATTTGTGATCACGTGTACAAATGTACCAGTTCGAGTCGTTTGTTTCAAAACCTGTCAAAATATCAAAGCATATACCCAATTTTCCCATGGAAGCTTATCGAAAACATTTCGAGTTTTGAAGTGAGCCCACATATTTTAGTAAGTGGCTTTTTTCAACTGCAAAATTACATAAGTGGCATCAGCGTTCTGATTCCATTTGTTGCAAAAACTCTCGTAACACGAGTTTGTAGATTTCTTGGACATAAAAAATAACACTTTTATGCTTTCAATATCAGCAAATTTTAACTTCCGTCTCAATTTAGACTGGATATTTTTCTTTTTTTTGCATCTTGTGGCCAGTTTAAAATTTTCATGCTTTTTCTTAATGTTGTTCCAATATTGTCTTAAATGATTCAAATTATTTTTTGAGACAGCCTCATGGCTGAAAAACCAATATCACAATACGGTTTTATATGCGTCTGCATAATTGCTATTCCTTATTATACCTACTAAAGAAAAAGTGCTTCCTTTACAATTTTCCTTCAATTATATTCAGCTAACTGCGAAAGCAATCTCAATCTATTAACGAAATAAAATTTAAAATATTTGTAATAGTGTTGATATGTTACCGTTTGTGGCAGAACACACAAAATAAATTCGGAATAAATAAATGTAAATTATTAATTCATCGCAAAACATCCCCCCCCCTATAAAAAAATGGTGCTTCCTAGTGTGAATCTTAGTAGATGGCAATGCACAGTTTTGGTATAAAAGCCTGTATAATTCATAGCCTAAACAATTTATCATACCATACGTATTCCTACGTCAAGCCTGCATTTGTGCACGTAAGTACAGACCGTTAGATATTTTTTCATTAAACTGCCGTGCCACAACTACCGACATTTATAGCGTGCCCTCTTCTGACCCTTTTGAATAGTAACGCCGATGTTCACCTGTCGAACATCACACGGCCGGGTTTAGTCCTGCCGCAAAGGCATCAATTTAACACGCCAAAATGGAAGCATTTCACTAAAGTTCTGGAGGGCACTTCGATGCTGCAAAATGGAAACCCGGAATCGCTGTGTAAACTTACACCGCGCCCGATTCTGTTAGACCCACAAGAGCAAGATCGCGCCAAATCACCGATGCACAGGGTTTTATTTTGCTGATTTCGTGCGAAAAATTAATAGCGTCTTCAAATTTGATTTTAGTTATATACTTTATTGTGCTTCTTTTAAAATGTACGATTTGAAGATTAATTCACCTAGAAGTGATATGGAAAATTTATTTTTTCAGGACAGTGAGATAGACAACTAGTGTCTTCAGAAAAGTTGTGGCAAATGGTTTCACTAGCAACTTTGTCGAAGGTGTCGGATTTCTATCTCTTATGTTAAAAAAGATATAAAAAGTTCTATATGCAAAGTTCACCCAAATCATAATTTTAAATATAACTTTTTTCCTGGATTTTCTACATATTTTATACCTTCTGCAAAATATTAACCAAACAGAAATACACCTTTTTGCTGAACATTTGATCTAGCTATGGTTCAAAATAAAAAAGTTACTCAACCTTTAACGGTTTTTCAAGGGTTAGTTTAACTTCAAATTACTCAGCCGTACACAAAAATACGCAGATAACTGTATGATTTTCTGAAAGCATGTCTATTCTACTTCCAAAAGAATATAAAATCATTTGTCTAATAGAGTCTTTTCGATTGTTTCAATGAAAAAAATCTTTTGCATGAAAATTCTGACTTTATCAAATAACTTTTTTATTTCTAAATATAGCGTTTTACAATATTCAGCAAAAATATAAATCCAATGAAATCGCGTAATTTTTTACAAGGTCATAAAAATATAGAAAATCATGGGAAAGAGTTATAACAAAAAATATGAATTTTTAATCAAAGTTCAACGCATGACATCATCTAAAGTGAATCAAAAATCGTATTTTTTTCAGTTTATTCTTCGTTTTCTTTTCCACTGTCTTGTTCGAATTGAATTAGAAGAGTTTTAGCATCTTCTGACAACTCCTTCCTATTAAGTTTTGGCCAACCTCGAGCTCCCGTCACCATTGGATCCGAAGAAACCAGCAACCAGTGCATGAGATCCTCATTCGCACTCTTTCTAGATATTTTTCGGGTGTGGTATTCTTGATATCTGGTAATTAAAAAATAAATCACCGAATGGATAAAGAACTTGAGTGAATGTTAACCGTTTCCACTAGTACCAAGTAACAAGGCCTTGGTACTATCTACCGTCGAGCGTGCATAAAGTACTTATGCACGGATCGGTGGTTATCGAACACTTTTTGGTCCCTATTGGACAGCTGTCGGAGGAAGCACAAGAGGCAAAAAATAAAGAGTGGAAACGGTAAACATTTACTCACGTTCTTAATACATTCAGTGAATAATTTTTTAATTAACAGGTATCGAGAATACCACACCCGAAAAATATCTAGAAAAAGTGCGAATGAGGATCTCATGCACTGGTTGCTGGTTTCTTCGGATCCAATGGTGACGGGAGCTCGAGGTTCCAATGGATCCAATGGTGACGGAAGCTCGAGGTTGGCCAAAACTTAATACGAAAGAGTTGTCAGAAGATGCTAAAACTCTTCTAGTTCAATTCGAACAAGACAGTGGAGAAGAAAACGAAGAGTAAACTGAAAAAATACGATGTTTGATTCACTTTAGATGCTGTCATGCGTTGAACTTTGACCAAAAATTCATATTTTTTGTAATAACTCTTTCCCATGATTTTCTATATTTTTATGACCTTCTAAAAAATTACGCGATTTTATTGGATTAGTAAATGAATGGAAAACCGTTTAGATGAAAACAAGTTATCTAGTAATAATTATCAATTATGAATATTGTAAAACGCTATATTTAGAAATAAAAAGTTATTTGATAAAGTCAGAATTTTCATGCAAAAGATTTTTTTCATTGAAACAATCGAAAAGACTCTATTAGACAAATGATTTTATATTCTTTTGGAAGTAGAATAGACATGCTTTCAGAAAATCATACAGTTATCTGCGTATTTTTGTGTACGGCTGAGTAATTTGAAGTTAAACTAACCCTTGAAAAACCGTTAAAGGTTGAGTAACTTTTTTATTTTGAACCATAGCTAGATCAAATGTTCAGCAAAAAGGTGTATTTCTGTTTGGTTAATAATTTTGCAGAAGGTATAAAATATGTAGAAAATCCAGGAAAAAAAGTTATATTTAAAATTATGATTTGGGTGAACTTTGCATATAGAACTTTTTATATCTTTTTTAACATAAGAGATAGAAATCCGACACCTGCGACATAGTTGCTAGTGAAACCATTTGCCACAACTTTTCTGAAGACACTAGTTGTCTATCTCACTGTCCTGAAAAAATAAATTTTCCATATCACTTCTAGGTGAATTAATCTTCAAATCGTACATTTTAAAAGAAGCACAATAAAAAACATAAAAACTTTTCCGAATTAAGTATATCACTAAAATCAAATTTGAAGACGCTATTAATTTTTCGCACGAAATCAGCAAAATAAAACACTGTGCGATGGTCGAATATCGACCATTTTTGATTTGAATGAAACTTTGCACACGTATTTGGCTCAGCAAACTGAGCATTTTCCACAGATGGAGCGATTTTTTACACCCATGAGTTACATTCTAAAAGGGCGTATGCCTTTTGGCATAGGTTTTATTCGAAGCATTGTAGCCCAGAAACCGTTGATTGTATAGAAAAACTGTCTGAGAATAAGTTATAGGGAATTAAAAATGCACCATAAAAAAATATACACTGTACAAAAAAAAATTTTTTGACCAAAAATAATTAAAAATAAACATTAAATTTCAATTTAAAAAAAAAGAGTTGAATTTTTTTCTTATTTTTTTTTAAAGAAACTTGACGTTAATACGCAACTTTTAAAAAAAAGTCCAGGATGGAGAAATGAAAAATATTTTTTTAATGGTAGATTAATTTTTTTATAAAAATTCTAATTGAAAGATTTTTCAAAATATTTATATTCTGATAATTTTAAAAGATGCAAAGAGTCATTTTGAATCAAAAAGCTCTTGGTAGTAAACATTCTAAACGCATTGGTTTTCGAGTTATATTAAATTTAAGCTCGAAACATTATTAATATTTCGGAAAATACACGTTTTTCTTAATTTGTCCATGGTTCTCCAGCAAAAATCTTACGTTCATTGGAATGCTTGATCAAAAATATACAATTCATTCTTGACAACAAAACGATTGGATAAATAACTCAAGCGCTAAAACTTAGCCTACCTACACGTTCCCCCTTGCCGAATGTTTTATAAAAAAATATGTTTGTCGTGCAACACTACCTACTTGTTTACTAATACTAGCTGTTTTTAAAGTACGCAACCAATAACTACTGGGTTACTTATAATATCTGTTTTCGTATATAAATACGATTGCACTACTCCAGATGTGTTAGTAAAGTTTGCATTTTGTGAAGATGAATAAAGTGAAAATGGAATACACCAAGCCCAAATGCTGTAAACCCTTTCCTGGTCATCGGTGCTCATCAAGCTTACGCAAATTAAACGAAAACGTTATTGCAAAATTAAAAACATTGAACAGTCAAGCTCATTTTAATACGTCTTTATCAATTTATGATTCGTTTAGTTATTTGAATTATAGTCAAGCCACCATTCATCTCTTCTTTGTTTACTATTCAAAATCTCTTAAAGGCCCATGCGATTCAATTGGTGGCATATTAAAACAAATGGCAGGAAATGCAAGTTTAGCTAAAGAACATGAACATCCCATTACAAGCGCAAAAGAATTGTATGATTGGTCTAATCAGAAAAGTAATAAAAATTCATCAAAAATGTCATTTAGTTGGGTATAATATGAAGAATATGAACAAGGAGTAACAGAATGGAGCAATATTTTCAAAAAATCTATAATAATAGCTGCCACACGAAAGTATTGCTCTTTTGTTTCGATTTCAGAAAATAAGATACAAACGAAGCTGTTTTCAAAAGATGACGAATCATTTACTTATGATATATATGAAATATAAGGTGAAACTAGTTCTGTAAAGTATCTATGTCATGAAAAAATATGTTCTTAAGATAATAAAACTCGAAAATAAATATTTGATTCTTATATATATTTATTTCACTTAAAACATTCAACTCTTTTCTTGAGAACCGTTCGCCCAATCGTTTTGTTGTCAAAGAATGAATTGTATATTTTTGATCAAGCATTCAAATGAACGTATGGTTTTTGCTGGAGAACCATGGACAAATTAAGAAAAACGTGTACTTTCCCAAATAATTATAATTTTTCGAGCCTAAATTAGAAATAACTCGAAAACCAATGCCTTTAGAATGTTAACTACCAAGAGCATTTTGATTCAAAATGACTCTCTGCATCTTTTAAAATCATCAGAATACAAATATTTTAAAAAATGTTTAAATTAGAATTTTCATAAAAAATTAATCTACCATAAAAAAATTATTTTTCATTTCTCCATCCTGGACTTTTTTTTAAAAGTTGCGTATTAACGTCAAGTTTCTTTAAAAAAAATAAGAGAAAAATTCAACTCTTTTTTTTTAAATTGAAATTTAATGTTTATCTTTAATTTGTTTTGTACAGTGTATATTTTTTTATGGTGCAGTTTTAATTCCCTACAACTCATTCTCAGACAGTTTTTCTATACAACCAACGGTTTCTGGGCTACAATGCTTCGAATAAAACCTATGCCAAAAGGCATACGCCCTTTTAGAATGTAACTCATGGGTGTAAAAAATCTCTGCACCTGTGAAAAATGCTCAGTTTGCTTAGCCAAATACGTGTGCATAGTTTCATTCAAATCAAATATGGTCGATTAAATTTTCGCGTATTTCCAGGCGATTTGAAATGATTCTGCTCACAAGCCTACTGACCGTAGCTCCATTTGATCGTTTTTTCGTCTCCTTCATGAATCGCTTTCATCATTCCTGCACCCACGAACGAACGACGGTTGGTTGCTGGCGATGCGATGGTAAGACGATGATGATAGCTCCGATAGTTTTCCGGTGCGAGGAAATTGTGTTTCAGGCCTAGGCGCTAAAATGAAGTGGCCTTCAATGGGACGCCAAAATGGTAACAGTGCGAAGAATGTGCTGAATGCCAAACCCGCACTAAGCTGCTGCTCTCTTCCGGTCACTTCCGGTCAGTTCCGTCTGGCTGTCTGGCTGGTACCTAGATAGAGTGAAATGAAAAAGCAGAGTGCGGCTCACTTTGCAGCCAGTATACTACTACTAGTACCTAGTTGTGGCGGACTACGAAAGACCGTGTGCGCAACCATAACAACGGATAATACGGCTTAGTGGACGCGGGCCACGCTTCGATGTTGGCCACTCTACTAGTGCCATCAATGTGATCGTTCAGAAATACGCATCACAGAAGGCCGTTTTTCCGCAAAGCGCGAAGCGAGGTTTGTTTCAGCTCGGTTTCAATAACAACACGTTGTCATGGTTTTATCTGCGACGTTTGGGTTGAAAATTGTTTTTTTTTTCTGTGAAATCTCCGATTTTTCTTGTTAACTCACTCTCACTTTATTTGGTTTCTATGAGTCAATATCGGTTTCAAGTTTTAACTTCATCAGACATTAAAATCATGTGTCAGGGATCTAAAATTCAGTTGTTCTATATTTCTACCACGTTTGCATTGTTTTTATTTTAAATTTGAATCGAAACAGTTCAGTGGGTCAAATTTTCAGATTTCAAGAAAATTTTATCCTGAATTCAAATTTTTCAAAGCATTGAATAAAATACAAACGATTACCGTCTTAATTTTGATCGCGAGCCTGAAATAGCTAGTGATGTAATCGGAAAATCATTTTATTTCGAAAAAATCTCCGAATGCTTGTTAAATTGAATTGCAGCATTGATGAGGAAATAATCGCCGAATAGGCTTCTAGACTATTGTGAAAATAACACTATCATTGCTCCGAATTGGTGTTGAAAAGCTGGTAAATTGTTGGAATTGCTGTATCGACCTCCAAAGCAACTATCTTGAATCATGAAGTTGTTTTTTATAAATAAAATATTTGTTATACTTTTACTTTTGTTTTCGATTCATGGTGTTAACCCCAAAACTTAACATCACGAAAACTAGATTCCATAACAACTTATTCATTTTATCCAAATTTTGCACCAGTTTTATCTTAAAGAACAGTCACAAGTTTGTCGAAGAGAAGTAGGTAAAATTTAAAACTACCGATCACCATGCGTCTCCATTGGTACATGTTTGCTTAAGCCGCTTGGAGCTGTCAGAAAGTATGCAACTTCTACCGATTCATGAAGAGAGACGAACTCCTGCTTAGATTAACTGCTTCAAAGTAAACAAACGATTTGTACTGCTGCGGGTATTTCCATTCCGTTCAAAGCCTCATCGGCCACGTGAAAAACAGGAAACACTTTTCCAGGAGCTTGTACACTCTAAAAGCAATATCTTTCTTCCCAGTAAGGAACCGCTAACCACGCATTGAACGCCGGATCGGGGTGCAAATTAAGCCAACGTTGCCATTCGAATCACTCACTCGCTCACCGCAAAACCCGTCGTCAGTTGTTGTCATTTCCCCTAGCGAGCACAGTGCTTGTAGCTAATTTAACGACTGTGTATCATAGCATCCTCGTAGGGTCGAAGGTTTGCGGTTCTGTGATATTTGGCTTCCATCGTTTGTTTTCGCTGGCCGTGGTTTGCTATTTACAACCGGCAACCGAAACTGCCGACCGGACTGAAGCCGGCGGCGGAAAACGGTTTTTTGTTGTTTTTTTTCTTCCTTTACCAAGATACTATCCGAGGGACTCAGGGCTATTCGGTTTAGTCGGACTGCCTGTTCGCTGAGCGGTCTTGTTTCTTTCGAGCGGGACGAATGAAATGTGCCTCGCAAACATTGTAATTTCCGTTTGGTTGCTCAAATGAAAAACAAATGCCGCCGGGAAATGGGAGAATGCTTGTTCCTGCTAGCTCTGCTTCCAATTAGTGGACGATTCGGCAGCTCTCAAAGCGGAACGGAAGTTGTTTGCATTCTATTTTTTAACTTTTGATAATTGGTGCTCGGAGGGTTTACTTTTTACATTTCTTCGTTAATAGACTGAAAAAATGCCACTTTCAAGTGGAATTCCGTTCGGCAGTAGAGCGGTTTATTTTCAGTCTTTTCAGCATGAATACTTTTTCCACGTAACCGAAACTCATTTATCAAAACCAACGATTGTTATCTGACTCAAGTATCCAAAGCAACTCATTACGATACCGACGACCTTCACTCGGTAGAATGGATTCTAGTCAAATCCAGAGAAGAAGAATCCCTTTATTTTATTTTATTTTCATAGTGCTAAGATACGACCCAGAAAAGACGTCCGAAGGAGAAGAGCTATAATCCCAGCATGACTCAATTTATCAAAAACACCTCCTCTCAGTCTGAGGGTTTAGTGCCTGCAGCCGGCATTTCCGTGCCGTTGGATATTGGTTATTGGTCTGACAGCAGCGGTCAAGCGTTTCAGTTTCTTCGCTAGAGTGTTTTCTCCCGTGCAACGCTCACATCCTGCTGGCCATTGAATAATAGTCATTTTGTTGTATCCAACCGGTGAACCTTGGCGCTGCCACACACCATCGGGAGTATAAACACCGGGAAGAGAACCTGTGTGACCTTGCATGTTAGTGTTTTGTGTTGTTTTGCCTTTCTCCTAGAAAGGTATAGCAATCACTGCAAAAACTAAAGGTATAAAAGTGCTCAAAAGGGCCGGATGTCGTATATCACTCGACTCAGTTCGACGAGCTGAGCATTTTCTGTATGTGTGTGTATGTGTGTGTGTGTATGTGTGTGTGTATGTGTGTGTGTATGTAACGCTCTCCCAATCTCACTCGATTTTCTCAGAGATGGCTGGACCGATTTCAATGAAATTAATTGCAAATGAAAGGTCCAGTTGCCCCATAAGACCTTATTGAATTTTATTGTAATCGGATTTTTAGTTTCGAGGTTATGTATCGAAATGTGAAAATCACAAAACATCAATATCTCAGAAACTACAAAACCGATTTGAACAAAATTAATTTCAAATGAACGGGCTACCTAAAAAACTCTTAACTTTTGAATTTTATGAAGATTGAACGTGTGGTTCAGAATTTATGGAAATAAACGTGTTCTGGAGACTATTTAATCTCACTCATGTTTCTCAGAGATAGCTGGACCGATTTTCATAAAATCAGTGTCATATGGAAGGTCTTGCTGCCCCATAAGACCCTATTGATTTTTTTTTTGTAATCGGACTATTACTTTGCCTGTTATGTTCAAAAATGTGAAATCCAGGTATGAAAAGAAACATATTCCAAAGACTACATAAACTCACTTACTTTTCTCAGAGATGGTTGAACCGATTTCCACAAAACTAATGTCAAATGAAAAATCTAGCTGCCTCATAACTCCCTATTGAATTTTGCTGTAATCGGACTGTAACTTCGTCTGTAATGTATCGAAATGTGAAAGTCACGAAACTTCATTATCTTAGAAACTACACAACCGATTTGAACAATATTGATATAAGATGAACGGGCTAGTTAAGGGTTAACTGATGAATTATTTGTATTTGTATTTGTATTTGAATAATCCATCTGACAATAAATAGTCTTAATGAATAAATTTACTAACTAATCACAGTTTTGAGTCTACTTATAAAATATCAGGTTGGTTCGTCAAACTGGAAGTGGTCTTCAACAGCGGTAAAGCCACGAACACACGCTGTGAATGGTTAATTTTTTCCGAACAAAGTGCGGTGAAAAACAGGTTGCAGTAATGTTGCGTTTCGGAGATTTCTGTTCGGGACACGAAAATTTACCATTTGGAGCAGTGCCGGGGCATCTAATTCTCCATTTAGTAGCTTAGCGATGAACAAACATTGTTGTATTTTTCTTCGGCGTTCCAGAGTGTCTAAGCCCAGTAGTCGGCATCTATCAGGGTATGGTGGCAAGTTGTCGGGGTTTCTCCATGGTAAGTTCCGCAGTGCCAAACGAATAAACCGTTTTTGAACCCGTTCTATCCTAAGATTCCACGTGATCTGGTAGGGGTTCCATACAATACTAGCATTTTCTAAAATCGGTCGTACAATTGCACAGTACAATGCCTTCCAACAATGCGGCTCAGAAAAGTCCTTTGCCACCTTGGATATAAATCCTAACTGTCTTGTTGCTTCAGAAATCAACCCTGAGCGGTGCAAATCAAATGTCATTTTCGAGTCCAACAGGATACCCAAATCAGTCACTTCGGTTACTCTGGTGAGCGTCATGCCGTCAATATGATAATCATGGATAATTGGTTGTGATTTACGATGGAACGAGATGACTTGACATTTCTCCACGCTAACAATCAATTTGTTTCTGTGGCACCAATCAACAAACAAACTTAGACAGGTTTGTAAACGGCGACAGTCCTCCTGCGTTTGTATAACAGCATATAACTTCAAATCGTCACCAATTTAAAACAACCTCTACTCAAGTCAAAGCAGCATCATTGAAGAATAGAATGAATAGTAGCGGACCAAGATTACTACCTTGTGGGACACCGGAATCGTTTGTAAATGCCCTCGATACGCAACCATTAATCCGTACCCGAAGTTCACGATTCGTTAAGTATGATTCTAGCCAGGACACCAATTGAGTAGAAAACCCAAGCCGAGACAACTTGTTCAGCAGTATTTGATGGTCAATTTTGTCAAAAGCTGCCTTTAAATCTGTATATATAGCAACGACTTGCGTTTTTTTCTCCATATTAATTATACATTCTGACGTAAATTTCATCAAATTCGTTGTAACCGATCTACCAGGCATAAAGCCGTGTTGGTCAATTGAGATAAAGCTTTTCGTGACATCGAGCATAGTTTCACGCACTATAATTTCCAAAAGTTTTGAGGCTGCGGATAGGCTCGTGATCCCTCAATAATTAATCACATTGTAACGATCACCACGTTTAAAAACAGGAGTCATAAAAGACAGCTTCCAGATGCGAGGGAATTTCATCTGCTGGAACGAACGGTTGAAAATAATACTCAATGGTAGCGCTAAAGAGGCAATACCTCGGCATATCACAACAGCTGGCAGACCATCAGGACCAGGAGCGAACGATCGTTTTAATTTTTTCGCTGCAGTCAAAACCGTTTCTACATCCACAGCAAATGCGTTGAGATCGATTAAGTCAACGGGAACATCGCGGATGGCGTCACTTATCTCCGTTCTTGAAGCAGGATTCTTTGAGAAGACCGATGCAAAATGCTAAGTAAACAACTGGCAAGAATGCGTAACATCAGCTGATGTGGAAGGAGGAAGACATTTTTCGCAAAGCTCATGCATTGAGGAAATATACTTATTGATTATTGAACACGTGATTTCGAATATTGGCTGCCCTATACGTTCCCTTTTCATTTGATTATAATTGAAGCAATCGTTATGTATTAAATTGTTGAAACAACGAAAGTCTATTTTCTCAAAGTTTACACGACTTATTTGAACATAACTAGTGTCATACAAACGAGTCATCTCTCAAACTTACAATTAACAAACTTCATAACAATTTGATATGTGGTTCAAAAGTTTTGGAACGAAAAAAAAATTCAAAGACTATTCAAAACTATACCTGATTTGATCAATATATATGGCCTCAACATGGTTTATATGTGGTATCGTACTATTTAAACGTTCCCGGTATCGCTCGTGATTGAATTGTTCGAAATTAAGAGTCATTTCTTTTATTTCGCTATTTATTAAGCACTAACATTACGTCAAATTTCATATTTTATTGTGGAACAGTACCACCGTCCCCCGTAGTTTAATTGGTCAAAACACCATGCCGGAGACAGGGATATTGCGGGTTCAAGTCCCGTCGGGATGCGGTATATTTTTCCAAATCTGTATCATATTTCCAGTTCACTTATTTTTCGCTCTCTTTACTTCACATACTGTCTGCTTAATGAACTTGGATATAAGCATTCATGTAAATCTATTTTTACAAATAATAAGTTTGAATGAGATAGGCTGAGTCTGACCGCTAGGTGGATTAATTTAGGTTTTTTTTATTATTGTCCCAGTTATTGATGTTGCGAGTAAGAGGTTATATGTTGTAAGCGGATTAGTGTTCGAAATTTACTTCACTATTGAGCTAAAAGATTCTTTATTTTTAGCATTAATCATTGTGGTTTGGTCACATTGATTTCAGCTCCATGGAACGAAAAGAATTTTTAGGCTTACTGTTTTCCTGAAGAAAGTCGCCATCTTGAGAATTATTTTTGATCCCGTTTCTGAAAATACCAATACTAGTATTTGACCACCCTGAACTGTTCGTTAGAAACCGGAAATGAAAATAAAAACGGCCGAGTTGATTACCGGTCTCTGAGAATCAATATGATTCCGTAGATAAAGTGCTCGAAAAAGCTGCTCTACAAAAGTTATAGCCCACCATTCCTGTGAATTTTGAAGCCCTTAGCCAATACCAAAACGCGTCAACTTACGTGAGAATTTGCATAGTAATTGCTAGCCCGTGACTTCAACATCATGTTTATGAGAAAACTTATTTAAGTTTCTGAAAATAATTTAGTGGCTAGGTACACCAAAATTCAGAGGAATGGTTGAAAAGCTATAATCTTCAATTTTTTTTTGTCGAGTTTTAATTGCTTCAATTTTCCCACTTTGAGCTTTCGGAGTGCACCAGTGTTATTAAATCAAGTGAAGACAAAAGTACATCTGCATTAAGTACTGGAATTCTTAGAACCAGGACAGAAATTCACGATATAGTGAATACGATGACTGGGCTAGATAGAACTACCAAAATCCTTTATGCCAATCAGCTTTTCATCAGTTGTCCTTAAAACAATAGGAAGAATAATCGGTGAGCACATCAAGCTATCGTATTTTTTTAAAACTCCTCTTAGCAAATACCGATTTGCATACCAAGATGGAAAATCGTCGATAACTGCAACTCTAGTTATAAAACTAGAGAAGTCTTTTGCAGCAAAAGAAATTACACCTGCGACGTTCCTTTATATTGTAGAAGCATTTGATAATTCATCTCTACTGTGGTCATTAATAATTGATGATCTTCTCGAAAAAGTTGGATGATATCTAGGGACCGGAATATGATGTCCGTAGTTTTTATAAAACAAAGATGGCGAGTTTTGGTTTCTGGGAAGGTGGAAAACGATTACAAACCTCCCAAAATTGGTATTTTCGGAGCCAGGATGACCCTTAAAAACCAGAAATAAAAGTCCAACGACATTTTATAAATTCAAGATGGCTACTTCCGGTTGCAAAATTTTGCGATATTGTAGATATTTTTAGAAAAAGAACTATGTTCAGAATATGGCAACAGGTGTCCAACGCTTTTTTTTCGAATTTAAGATGGTCAAACGCTATATGCCAGAAAGATGCTTAAAAATATATTTGAAGCAACAATCCTAATAAGAAAGGTCGAAGGTGTCCGGACTTATGCGAAGGTTTATGAACTTCTGGCGGCTAGCAGCTGCGAAGTATATAGTGCTGAACTAAGGCCAGCGCATAATGGGGGTTTTTTTGTGCTGTAGAGAAAATTGTATGCAAAACTCGAAAATACTGCTGGCCTACCAAATATTCAAACTTTTCTTTACCACAGTTAACATAAAAACTGTGTGACGACAAAATCGTATGAGAGGTTGGGGAAACACTCATCCACTTTGGTGCACTTTTTCTTATTCGGAAAGGTTGTTCAAGAAATATTTTGCTCAAATTATGGATGGAGTAGATTATTTAGAAATGGCTGATCCCAGGCTAACTCTTCTATAAAGCTGACTGCATTCTTTAAATATTCAATGAAAATATATGGGTGTGCACAGTGTTTTATTTTGTCGTTTTCGTGCGTTTAATTAAATAGCGTTCCAAATGTTGATAATTGTCATAATGTATTTTCGAAGAAGCTTCAAGATATTCAAAAATACATCTTTGGATGTGGAAAGATGAGTGAACAATCCACCTAAAAGTGAGATAGAAAATTTATTTTTTTATCAGATTGAGATAGAGATGAGTGAACAATCCACCTGAAAGTGAGATAGAAAATTTATTTTTTTATCAGATTGAGATAGACGCATGGTGTCTTCGGAAAAATTTTAGGTGATCTCAAAACAATAAACTTTGCCGAAGACATCATGTTTTTATCTCTTATATATTACGAGCAACATTGAGTTTTCTTTGAAGAGGTACCGAAAAATACAATTTTCGTTATAACTTTTTTCTCAGATTTTTCCAAATTTCCAAACCTTCTACAAAGTTATCAGTCAGCCTAATATGCATGTTTATGTTGTTTTGAATATCTTGAAACTTCTCCGAACATACATTATGGCTATAAGCAACATTTGAAACGCTATTTAATTAACCCTCTATTGCCCAATACCGCCATTTGGCGAGCTTCAGCCGAAGTTTTGAAAAGCTTCAACAAATACTTAAAAACCGTTTATAATGGTTCATAGTGATTTTACCGAAGCCCGTCTAGAAATTAACTTGGGCACTAGAGGGTTAATCGCACGAAAACAGCAAAATAAAACATTGTGGTGTGTAGGCTTTACTGAGTTAATCATTCCTTCATTTATTTTTTTTTGAAAATTCCTTTAAACCAACTTTTAAAATGTTTAAATGTGGGCTGAAATATTCAAAAATTAACTTGATTGAAAAATATTGAAAAAAAAATTTTTTTTTTTTAGGGGGGGGATTTCTTAGTAGCTTAAGTATTTATGATAAATATTAGTAAATAATGAGTATGTGTGTCCAATCACAAATGGTGAATTCTCATCACTGTTAGAAATTTGTAATTTTAATTGTTAGGATTTGTTTGCTTTCGCAATTAGGACTTATCATTCGTAGGGATTTAAACCTACTTGTCAGAAAAGGAGAAGTAAACTTACAACTAACTTAATTGCTAACTTATTGGCTATAAAGAGAGCTTATCGTAGCAATTGAGGATTGCAACGATTTTTGTCGAAAATTGTTAATAATTTTATTTGACATAGTTTCTAATGGTTCAACACCAGTAAGACTATGTAATTCGAGTGTACCAAGAAGGCCGCTTCAAAATCATTTTTAGAATTTTATTCTGAATCCTTTGGAGCGTTTTCTTCCTTGTTGAACAGTAACTTGACCAGATCGGTACAGCATAAAGCATTGCTGGTCTAAAAATTTGTTTGTAAATCAAAAGTTTGTTCTTTAAACAAAGTTTAGAATTCCTGTGATGAGAGGATATAAACATCTCGTATATTTGATGCACTTCGCTTGTATACTCTCAATGTGCTCTTTGAAAATATGTTTTTTATCATAAATTAGTCTCAAGTACTTAACCTTGTCAGACCAACTTAAAATAACCCCATTCATCTTGACAACGTGATTATTGTTTGGCTTGAGGAAAGAAGCCCATGGCTTATGCGGAAAAATTATCATTTGAGTTTTAAAAGCATTGGGAAAGATTTTCCACTTTTGCAAGTAGGAAGAAAAAATATCTAAACTTTTCTGCAATCGACTGCATATGACACGAAGACTTTTTCCTTTTACGGAAATGCTTGTGTCATCGCAGAACAATGACTTTGTGCATCCTGGAGGCAAATCAGGAAGATCTGAAGTGAATGTGTTGTACAGGACTGGACCCAAGACTGAACCTTGAGGCACACCTGCTCTGACAGGAAATCTATCAGATTTTGAATTCTGATAGACAACCTGTAGAGTTCGATCAGTAAGATAATTTTTTAAATTTTGATTAGAAAAATTGGAAAATTAAAAGTTTGCAATTTCGCAATCAAACCTTTATGCCAAACACTGTCGAATGCTTTTTCTATGTCTAAAAGGGCAGCTCCAGTGGAATAACCTTCAGATTTGTTAGCTCGTATCATATTAGTAACTCTGAGCAATTGATGAGTAGTGAAATGCCCATGGCGAAATCCAAACTGTTCATCTGCAAAAATTGAATTTTCGTTGATGTGTGACATCATTCTGTTAAGAATAATTCTCTCAAACAGTTTACTTATTGAAGAAAGCAAACTGATTGGTCGATAACTGGAAACTTCAGCTGGGTTCTTAGCCGGTTTTAAAATTGGAGTAATTTTTGCATTTTTCCATAATTTGGGAAATTATGCAGTTTTGAAGCAGCAATTGAAAATTTTCACTAAAAATTCCATTGTGCTTTCAGGGAGATGTTTGATTAATATATTAAAGATTCCAACGTCACCAGGTGCTTTCATATTTTTGAAATTTTTAATAATTGATTTAATCTCATTCAAGTTAGTTTCAATTATTTCTGCAGATAAAAATTTCTGGGAAGAAATTAAATCAAGTTGACGTGTGACTTCATTTTCAATTGGACTCACAAAATTCAAATTTGTGTTATGAACACTCTCAAACTGCTGAGCAAGTCTTTGAGCCTTTTGTTCTTGGATACAAGAAAACGTTCACCATCTTTTAAAACTAGAATAGGCTTATTGAAAAAATTTCATTTGGGATACTTGGTATATTAAATAAAAGAGATTTTCAAAACATAAATCGATTATGCAAAAAACTTTTCTTTCTCAGATCTTTTTAAGCTCAACTTGTCTATCTACAAAATTAGGCGTCCAAAAATTGTTTTATGTTTTTAAATTAATTTTTTTCAGGGTATCTGAAATTAATTTTTTTGGCGTAGAAAAACGTCTTACGGTAACATAAATAAGGGTACACATTGAAAGAACCGAAAACGTTGTTTCTAACTGCAGAATTGTTTGAACAAAACCAAAAACTTTGCACAATAAAACATTAAAAATTACCGATTCCGTATTATTTCTAGTTGAACGATTCTAGTTTCCGGAGTAATCATATTTTAAGGCCATTGTTCGATGCCGTAACTTTTGGCAGAGCAAACTAATTTATCTCTCCCAGAAACCGGCAGGCTGAAGTTTCGTTCCTAATTTACCTTCTACAGCAACCGATGTCAGAGCAAATTTACACCCGACATTTCGAACTCAAACAAAGCGCACAAAACTGCACTTTCATTTTTATCAAATTCATCGGGAAGTATATTTTAATGTTATCACATTGCCGATGTGATTCCATCCCTTTCAATCCGAAAGCAGGCTGGCAGCTGCTGCACAACTTTATCAAAAGCTACTTAAAGCACATCAATTATGGACGTGAGTACGTGGGAGAACCCGAAGAACCGAACGTTGGGTTGGGGATAATAAACCGAAAGTCAGTTGAAATAATTTTCTATACGTATGTATCAGCGCTGAGAGTGTTTTTACTTTCCCACCGAGGTAAGTTGGGAATGGTGTGCGGCAGTGTGTCAGCTTGGCCTGACAGTGGAAGGTTCTGTGAATGTATGTCGAACTATTTCCGCGACCCGATCGTTAGGGTCTAACAATAAAATTATCGGAAATGTGGCCAAATGTGGATGGTGATGACATCTGCAGATCATATTCCATAATTACGGTTTAATTGTTCTGGTATAAAATGCTAAACTTTATGACGGAACTCTATAAAATTTTAACCTATTGTGATCATCGGGTTCCCGACTAAGCAGACGTCGTCGGATAGAGCTGTCAGACTTCTACGATAGCATAGTTGGACTCCGAGGATGGGTAAATGAGAATACTTAGCACAGTTGCTGGAACAGAAACTTGCCGGTTTCCGGTAGGGAGAGAAGCTGCTGAGCGGAGCAACGAACCCATCAAGCGTATTTAATTTGAATCGCAATGTGGTACTTTGATTAACAGAACTGGTAAGTTTTGCACAGATTTGCCGCTCTCTCCTTTTTGCTCACTGCTGCTATCGAGGGTCAGCCGTATAATACTATAAGCTAGCGATAGGAAACTTTCCTACACGAAGTAAATGTTTGAGTTGACGTAAGCCGCTGAGATAGAAGGAACGCAAGAGCACGAAGCACTGAGAAAAGTATATCGAGTAAAGCTGGGATTAAAGATTGAAATAGTGCTTGCAATTTCACGCTGTTAAAGCTGTTTAGTATAAATTGTTTAGTATGAATTTAGTATGAGTGCATTTACCCTAAACAGTATAATGATATTAGTTTTGAATTCAAATATCCTCATCCTAAACTGATTATCTATTGCTTAAACTAGAATTTCAGACAAATTAAATCAGTTTAATTAACCTCGCTTTCATCAGAAAATAATATTCATGAGCGCGTTGGTAATCAATCGCGCCCAACTGCAGCACAAGGGACGAATTGCACACACAGGCCATCCATCACCTGGTCAGTGAATTGGTTTCCCACCAGAAAACCAATGCCCCATACAGCTGCTGGTGTGTCGCCGCATCGCTGGGTGAAGGTTATAAATTATCCTGGTGCCGATGAGCGCCCACCGCTGCTGCTGCTGCTACTCGCCGCCAGATCCCAAAAATGCGAATCGTTTAAAGTCCGCAATCAAATTTATATTTCCATTATTCGCATTCGAATACCTCCGGTTGGGTGCATTTATTTTCGCAAGCGTACAGATACTGGGCCAATTTGGAAGCGCTCTCGTCCGATGCCAGGCACCGACTAGCACACAGATGCTAAGCTTAGCAGAAGGATTAGGGGGAGCTTGGCTTAAGCTGAACCTGTTAGAACAAATGGCTTTTACTGTTTGGATAGTGGATGCTAACAGTGTGGATGCTTCCAAAAGGGAATCTACCAATAGCCAGCGAAAAACCATAACGCAATCTAGTGGTTATTGTACATACAAATACTTCGCAGTATTTATTCGGAAGCTATTTGCTTGCGAGTGATATGAATTCGGTATGAATCCACCTCTTCCGAGTAGATTCTGCAAGTCACTAGTAGCAGAATTATTTATTGATTCTGTACTAGCATTAATATAACAAGCGATAGTTTTCATGGAAAGCTAGCATACAATCCATTTTCCTATAGTGCATTGCAACGCGAAATATGTAGATAACAAAACATGAGTATTTTAGATTTCAATAAAACTATGCATTCACTGTCAACTAAAAGACACACGACTTTTCCACGTGATAAAGGTTCTGAATATCATGATTGCCATAAATGTCATAAATGTCATAAATGTCATGAATGTCATAAATGTCATAAATGTCATAAATGTCATAAATGTCATAAATGTCATAAATGTCATAAATGTCATAAATGTCGAAAATGTCATAAATGTCATAAATGTCATAAATGTCATAAATGTCATAAATGTCATAAATGTCATAAATGTCATAAATGACTAAAATGTAATAAATGTCATAAATGTTATAAATGACATAAATGTCATAAATCGTCCCCTTAATGCTAGAACTAGATAACTCGAAATTTGTCGATGCCAGTATGCCATCATACTTATCGCGTCGAGCTCTATAACATATCTTGAACTCGTTGAAACACGATAACAAGAAAAAATGTTATTCATCAATTACAAAACTAGATATCTCAACGTTTTGTGCTAAAACTAGATAACTCGGCTCTTAGTTGATTTTTCGTTGCTATAAGTGGATATTTTATCAAATAGGTTGGAACGCGAGAAAAGGATGACAAATCTTACTTGGTTCATGCATTGATTCAACACATTTTGTCAGTTTTGTGCAGTAAAAAAATACTAAAAATGCATAGTCTCAAGAAAAACAAGAAAATTTTTTGGTTTATCATGAACACATTATTAGCACGTTGTATAAGTTAAAACCTTATTTTTACTACTTCTGTAGCGATATTTCGATACGAGCTACAATGGCACTTCTATGCATAACTCTGATTTTTTGTGAATTGTTAAAAGGGGCTTCATGACATGAAACTCAACAGTATAGCATCGTTTGCCTTGATGGCTCAAGACTCAAAAATGTAAAATTTCGTGTTGAACCCCTGTTGCAAAACCGACTATTTGTTAAATAGTTTGTAACTACCCGAAAATAGAACACCTGCGAAAATGTCTTTTTGAGGCCTGAAATGACATGGATGCTTGTTATAAAATCTGAGCCATACAAAATGGCATATAACGCCAGGAACAAATTTTACACGGAGAGTTCAACAAGAAAAGCAGAAGAGTATTATAAGGGCCAGTACAATAACTCTATCGTCCACCAATACTGCCGTTCCAAGCATATTTGTCCCATGATCTATGCAAACCTTATGGACGCTGGGACAGTTATGCTTGGAGCGGCAGAATACACATCTCAACAGAAAAATATAATGCACTCAAGTTTTTCTTTGATATAAAACCTCTACCCTTCAAAGATTGGTTCAAATTTTTTTATCGGAATTTACCACATAATGATAAAGCAACAACAATCATTTGTGAAGAGGATGTAGATTTTTAGAACAAAAACCGAATTTACGGTATAATTTTTATTGTTAACAAGTAACATGATTATTTTCACCAACACAAAAGCAATAGAGACTGTTCAGATTAATGAAACAAATAAAAATGCTTTAATTTTTAGTTTTTTTGCCTGCTAATCTGAATGCTAGAGCTAGATAACTCGAAAATTCCGATTTGAAAAACATATGGTTTTGCATGCTACAACTAGATAACTCGTATTTTTTTTAAATTTTCGAATTTTCTCACCCGTGAATCACTCACTGACATTAATTAAACATCTAGTCAAAAACTAGAATGATTGAAGACATTGATAAAATTTTAAAATATCACTTTTGAGGTATTTTAGTAGTTGAATCGTCATCACCAACATTGGTCAAATTTTCAAACTCGTTTTTCTCAAAACGTCAATTTTCGAGTTATCTAGTAATAGCATTAAGGGGACGAAATGACATAAATGTCATATCTTTCTCATTTTTAATGACTTTAATGCAAGTCAAGCTACTTTTATTTCTATGTCAAGCAGTAAATGTGGAGCTGACGATTGAAAAATGTACTAAATGGGAAAATAATTTATTAGAAATTCACGAAAAATATAGTCCAGCTCGGACTCGAACCCACAACTTCTAATCTGCGGTCAGATGCGTTTACGATTACACCACCACAAGACGTATAAGTCGCTAAATAGCTACTGGTGCTTTTCGATCTCTTACTGATGCAGTAAACCTCACTGTGACGTGAAAGTTACGAAACAACAGCCAGCCACCAAACAATACTCTCTACTGAGTAAATGATGACGTGCGATAAAGTGTGCAAGCGATACAAAATAGCTATTTAGTGAGGCCGACTTATACGTCTTGCGGTGGTGTAATCGGAAACGCATCTGACCGGAGATTAGAAGTTGTGGGTTCGAGTCCCACCTGCTGGACTATAAAAAGCAAAGCATTGGTGCTACATTTCGATTCGGAACTTGACCTTTTGTTTATTTATACACAAACTTCGTATCCGACTGTTTAGTATAAAGGACAATTGCGGGGCTAGCGCTACGATCCTACTGACACTAACAGTCTCTCCCGAGCCGAGACTCGAACCTACGACGACTGGCTTGTTAGGCCAGCATCGTACCTCGATACCATCTGGGACCTGCCGGACTATATTTTTCGTAAATTTCTATTCAACTATTTCCCTAGTTGGTACATTTTTCAATCGTCAGTTCCGCATTCACTGCTTAAAAAAGAAATAAATGCCATACATGGCATAAATGCCATTTTGCGCTATTGTTTTTTTTTTCGAATCACAACTCATTTTGAGAAGCTATCTAAAAATACTGCAAAAAAAGCTAGTGATAATTATAAATATTTTTAGAGCCAGAACGATTTGTTTGATCGGTGTGATGTCTTCGGCAAAGTTGTAGATAATAATTTCAAAAAATATACATTCCAATTTTTGTTTTTGGTAAATAAAAGACTAAAAAAATTGAAAATGTTTGTTTTAAAAGCAAAAAATTTAATTTTATAAATTAAGTAATTTTTTTATGAATTTTATGATTTTTTTATGAGTTTTATGATTTTTTTTTCATGAATTTTATGTTTTTTTTATGCACACTACAAACCATTAGTTAAAATTGATGGATGTCTGATAATGGATGGTTTGATGATCAAATTGCTATAACGTCTTCAGTAAAGTTGTAGAAAAAAAATTTGTGCTTCCAGAAAAAAATTGCACCCTGAGACAAAAGGTATTTTTGGAAGAATACAAAAATATAATTGAAAATTGAATCGAGTGACGTTTCGGTTATATCCCGTTCAAAAAATATTTTCCCGAAACATATTTTTCGATACGGGTTCATGCTATATAATCAATTAAAGCGATATTTTAAGTTTAACATGCATATTCTAAACTGTTAATTATTTCAACATAATCGATCGGAGTTAAATGCAACATAACAACTCAAGAATATATTTAGAGAACTATTGATTTAGTGACTTCTTCATAGTTATTTCACGTATTTTTCTATATTTGATAATATATACTCTACCTGCCACAAATTTGGGATTGCTTCACTGGGTGTTGCAACACCCAGTTTGAATATTACAGCACCCCAGAAAGTTTATTATCTAATATGGAAAAATTTGTATAACTCTTTCTCGGATGGACCTAGAGAGTTGTGGCCTTCAAGAAATTTGTTCAGAACCTTGTGAAGGCTTTTATTTGGTGCACTGTTTGTTCAAAATTTGACTGCAACGTGGCGCTAAGGCGCATGTAGTTTTAAGTATTTTTAACCTTATTCGACTCGTGAATCCGACCATTTAGAAAGTTGTCGTCTTCAGCAAAGTTGTTCAGAGATTTTTTTGATACACAGTTTGTTGTTTAATTCGACCGCGCGGTGCTTGTGTGCATGTAGCTTTGAAAATTTTGAATATCACTTATCTGCTACTGCGGTCTTTAGGAAACTTGTTCAAATGGTCATGTAGAAAACTTTGCTGAAGACTACAGTTTTCTAGGATAATGGAATAAAAGAAATACGCAGACTTGCATGCACACTAGTACCACATAGTGGTGGTATTCCGTACTTAACATACCACCGCCCAGAAGCCCTTGACATTACGAACAACTTTGCTGAAGACCGCAGCTTTCTAGAGAGTAAGAATCACGGGATAAGTTACGGTCAAAATATGAAGAACTGCGTTCACACTAATGCCACGAAGCGACAGAATTCTGCACTGAACTGTTCTATCAATCAGAAGCCATCGACCTTCTAAACAAATTTGCTGAAGACTGTGAACCGTGATAACATCAACACGTCACTGTATCTCAAAAATTCTTTCCTACTAAAACTACACACTGTAGTCTATTCAACGATAGTTAACTTAAAAGAAAAAAAAATTAAATATTTCAAAATAAAAACATTTTTTCTCAATTTTTTCATTTTATATATTTTTTTAGAAGGACGAAATATGCAACAAAGTTTAACTTTTTCTTCAGCTTTGGCTACTATGTATGATAGTTTGTTGCATTGAGATGCGGAAACATGTTTCTCCGAGTTTGGACCCATTTCACCTTAAGAGACAGCAATAACGCCATTTCGAATTTTTGAGAAATCGAGTTGTGTTCAGCAAGACCAGCATAGTTTTCAATTGACTTCACTTGAAAGCTTAGAATGGTGGATAGTTTTCGCGCGCGCCGTTCGCATAGTTTTGCGGTGTTTCATAAGAAAGATATTCATCGCTCGCCTTCGCAATGAGTTAACTTCGCACGCAACGTTGTTCGATTTCGTCACTTACCACGGTGACACAACCCTTGCTTTCCGTCGCACTCGTGGAGATGCAGAGGTAAACTTGGTCTCCGACAACAATGACTGTTATACCTCCTTCTTTGCAATCTCCTTCCTTACCCTAATGACCATAAGGACGATTCCGGCGCCGTTATCTATCTATATAAAGCGGGAGCTACTGAATTGTTGTACATTGAATAGGGTAAACAATTTCCAAGTTGCCATATACGTGGTCCCCTGTGCAACTTCACTAGCTCAGATCGATCACGGAGGAGCAACTACGAAATGTGCGGTCGTCAAGCTCAAGCTCAAGCTCAATGTCAAATTTTTGCAATTACTCAAGGTACCCGTTTTTTTTTTGTTTCCTCATGAAGTGAACATACCTTTATAACGCTTTTTGTTTTCCGACACGTGAACAAGCTACATAACTATGTCGATACGATCACAGTGCAGCAGTAACTCATTATTTAACTCCACTGATTCATTCTCGTATTGAATCGTTAAATACCTAACATATATTTATTTATTTTATTAGAAATAGTACAGAAACCATTTTGTTTTAGAAAACGAAAAATGAAACATCGTGGGACCCCTTTGATAGTCATGTCGAGATAATAACCATTTGCCAGCAGGAGATAATTTCCACATGCAATTCAAATTGGTAAAAAGATGGATTGATAACAATTATTTACGGTGATTGGGCTACCGATTATCATTGCATACTGCAATTATTCATTATTGTTATGATAATAATGCGTTGCGTAATTGCCAAACCGCAGAGCAGACCAGTGAACCAATTGTCCCTATTGAGCCTACTTATCGAGTAAATGTGTAAACTTTGAATAAATTTGTGACGGTTTACACGTATGAGCGAATTTGAATAGAATAATCGCTGCACTGTTTTATATTCTGAGTTTTTAATTTTTTGTCTTTTTGAATGAACATAAAAAAAACAAAGAAAATTGTTGTCCTATTTTGCGCTTCTGTGTTGACCAACTGTCCCTCCAGGAGGTCTTTAAATCGTGCTGCCGCAAAACTGATTAAACCCGCTGCAGAAGATTATTTATTTAAATAATTTATTTAAATAAAGTTTTATGTTTACGCTTCCCGCAGCTCGTTTTATCGCTGTGGTTTGTTTGTTTGCTCGCTATTACCATCTGAACGGGTAACTTATTTTTTTAACCCCTGTGTTTGCGTTTGACCATGCGAGAGGTGACATACACGAGATCACGAAGCTTACCTGCGTAGGCACGTAGTAAGCAATCCATTGAGGTAATTACAATGTTTTGTGTTGTTGTTTGGTGTGTGTGTGTGTGTGTGTGTCTGTGTGTGTGAGAGAGCTTCGTTCGCTTTCAATTCCGACTGCACGCAGCAGGTGCGATACGTAATGTAGAACAAACTGTTTACGTTTACGGCACTTGCAGTACATCTATCCAATTTGATCATGGACCATTTCAGCGGCTGAATAATGTATTTGGGATGTAAAAGAAACTTTTTTCCGCCCGCTAGCCTTTCATCGGAGTACAAACGAGTAAACTGAATATTTAATCAAAACTGAATTCTGCTCCACTTACAGCATGACTGCAATCTTTCAGGCTGCCCAAAAGCAGCGGTTTCCGTCTGTTAGGCTAAACAACTCTTTAGTTGACAGGGAATGCTTTTCTGTCATGCTGAAAAAACGAAAGTTTATCAATAAATAAAATGTTCATTCCCCATTCTCTGTCTCCGGTATGCTTGAGTTGCGAGACAACAAAACATTCCTTGTCACCGACCGGCCAGCAGCCACAACAGCCAGGACTCCTCGGAGCATGAAAGTGAATAGGTACTTACCCTTTAGAACGGAGGGGGGGGGGGAAACAAAGTTTCGTGAGTTAAAAAAATGCGAAACAGAGAACGAGTGTTGCTTTTGTTAGTGTTTTTTTTTTACACTTTTTCTGCAGAAACGTGTCCGGACTTATGCAAAGGTTTATGCCTGTTGGAAGTTTAACTCTCTATAGTCACGCAAAAAAGCTAGCATGCAGAAATTTTTTCTTCATTGTATTGCACTTGATTTGAAAGGCGTAGTGTCTCCAGAAAAGTTGATCCATTGATTATTCTCCATTTTAAAGAACTTGAAATTTTATGATTAATTTACCTAAAATTGAGAACGAACTTTAATTTTCTCATTTTTGCATATGAAAATTAACCTTATTCGGCGAAGTTGTGGCAGATTCTATAAGAAACAACTTTGTCGGAGATACCATACTTCTATTTGCCTTTGCTAAATAGAACACTATGGCTCCAAAATCAATATTTTGTGTAAAAAGTAGTTGGTGTAAATTAGTGCATTATTTATTACAAATCGTCAATAAACTAAGAAATATTTGAGATAAATATAAACTTCCTTCATAGAAATTGTTTGTTTCGTTATGGCAAACAAAATTGTAAAACGTTGAACAATTGTATAACATCACTATAAAAAGTTCAATTGAAAACAATTGATTTTTGGGGGTAACAATCTTTAACAAAGGGTCTTTAACAAAGTTGCTTCTTTTTGACGTAGGACTACGTCTATCTGGAAATTAGGTACTTGAATTTGAAAATCTAGTAATTCAACCAGGGAAAACCAGGGAAAAGTGGTCAGGTTTTGAGCGCTTATATTTCAGTCATTTACAATCAGATTATCGAGGTTCTGGCGTCAATCGATCAGAAATCCTTTTACGGTTAAATTTATGTAACAAACACAACCTATTGTTTGAGGTACGCTATTGAAAAATTGGTATCGATTGTCTAAATAATACCGAGCAGCCAATCACTACCTCTCTTCCCAAGCACAGCCGACACTAACAGATACAACCGATCTGACTTTGTAAACGATTTCTTGTTGTTGTTGTTGTTGTCACTTTCTGTTTTTACTTCCCTTGCCATTCTCTTCTCTTCTTAACTCCTCCCTCTTTTCAACTAACTGATTGATATGAAAGGTACATTCGAACATTTCACCCCATCATTTGCATTCTAAAACCGTACCAGTGACGTACGGACGCTAGATGCTAGCCGTTGAAAAGAGGAAAGATAAAATAGTATCTCGTGACGATTTCACCCGTAATGTTGGTGGCTGTTAGTAGTACATGGCTAATGAAAAAGTATTGAAATGGCTGGATTTCTGGCCGGAATAACCAAAGAACAAGAATCATCGGCAACTGTAATTGATGTGGCTAGTTGAATTTTCTCTTGTGTTGTGATAGAAGTGGCTAGCTGAATTTCTCTCTTTTACAAAACGTTGCTGATAGCGGGGAAAGCCTTGAAAATAAACATATTTTTCTTGGTGTTCATTTTTCGACAGCGGCCGGTGCAGGGAATCGTTCTGGTCTCGAATATGGGATTGGTTCGTATTCGCTGTTTACTGAGAAAGGGAGAATCTACCGAATTCGCTAATTCAAATATTTGACTTGTCATTACAAGCTACGAACAAATGCTAATTCGAATATCTGCGAAGTGGAGATGCCAATATAAATAAGGTTTCATTCATACATTTTATTTATATCAATTATTGTTCAATGTGCTCTAATGTCTCAGCACTGTTAGATAAAAAATATAGAAAAATACCGTATACCTACGTCACGCGGTCTTGTCTTTGATACCACCCTTATACTTTTTTCAATATGCTACAACTTTATGTAACAAACTGGATTTTTATATTCCAAATTGAGCAAAGAAAAATTCGTTTCTCACTGTTGTTAAGTGGATTAATTACAAAATTGCAACTTCCGTAAAATGGAGAATAATTAATGGAACAACTCTACTGGAGACACTGAGTCTCTGAAATCGAAATAATCTGGGAAGATAATTTCCCCTCAGACCAATATTGAGTCGCCCTGTAATATTGTGTCCCGTTCTTAGTACACCTCAATCAATCAGACACACACACTGCCTTTCAAGAGCTATTTTTGTAACTGAGAGAGAGAGAGAGAGAGAGTGTTTATTCACACTTACCCTAAGTACAGCAACTTACTGTATTTACGGCCTGTGAGTAGTCGAGACGCTTAGTTCCTGGCGTTCACCCACCGAACACGTTTGACGGAAAAGCTCTAATTATTTTACGAACTGATTTCATTTTATGTCTTGTGGCTACATTTTAAGTTTAGTAGAGCGAGCAATGTATATAGTTCTACGACGATGCGATTTCTTTTTCTAATTTCTAGTCACACCGTCTCATCTCATTTATTTTTTTGCATCCTCGTGAAACTACTCCCATGACTCGTGATAGTTTCCGAAGAAGACGCGACGAAATTCTGCACGCTTGATAAGATGTGATTGATTTTATCAATTACTAAAGTTTTACGCTAACCATAACTTCTATTTCTTTTATGCTTGAGCCCTTCTATTTCATATGACGAAAGCTTTAGTGACTAAAAGAGTTACAAGTGACTAGTAAATAATGCTATCGACCTCTGCCGTGCTCGATGGCACTGACTGACATACAGGGGATAGACACAATGATTGAGACAGGCAAAATTTTGTCAATGTCACGATAAATGAATCAATTTTTATAAAACCGGCATTATTTCACTGTAAAACTGTTCTTGTTTCCTATTATCACTTGAAAACTTGACGTGACCAACGCGCACTGGAAAGGTTCCGGATGTCACGAGGGTTTGTCAAAATGTATACTTTTGCAACGAGGAGAACCTTTCCTGAAATTTTATGTTGCTAATAAAGTAGAATTTATTTCGGGTTCAATGGTACCGTAAAACGGGGTAACATTGATCATTTTTTTAACTTTTTCGTCAGTATTTATATATTTTACAACTGAAATTACAGGTTTCATATTTTTTGAACCAGTACTGGCATCCTTAAAACTTAAGAAGTTAGTTTCTAAAGCCCTTCGAAAATCGTGAACATTGAAAACATTTTTTTCTCGCTGTTTCAATTTTCCTTATTTGGGGTAACGTTGATCAGTTTCAATTTTGAATAGTTTTGAATCCTTTTTGAACTAGAAATATTAGATAATGCTTCGATAACATGTTTAAAGACGCTTCCCGGATTGACATCACGTTCTCCTTTACTGCCTTTACTGCGGAGGATAGTCCAGTCCTTGCACCTAGCAGCGGTATGTACTGCGAGTCATTTTAATGCCATATGTAATTTTAACTTTCGATGATGAAAAACGTAAACGTTGGTCGCGAAAGTTGCCAGAAGTATTTTGTAAGTCAGCAATCGTCTTGGCTAGAGCATAAAACTGGACTTTCTTAACAAATATAAATTAATTAACTGTAAATGTAATAAGTTTGACTAAATTTGTCAATGAATACGAAAAGTGCTTTTTTGGCACTTACTGAGAGTAAGAAATATAACGGTCAAATTAATTTTAAAATTTGGTCATCAAAACAATAAAAAATTTCAATCAATACAATATTGTTCAGACCGCGAATGACACAAGACTAAGCTGTTATACTCAAATTAAGCAAAAGTAATCACGGAGCAGTTTCATTTCAGTTATTCATGAAAAGGGTAAAACTGATCAATGTTACCCCGCTGATCCATGATACCCCGTTTTACGGTACCCAAAGGTTGAAAATCCGTCGGGGAACCATCCAAATTTTCGGCCTAACCAAGATACTAGTGCTAGCTTTTACAATGTGTATAAGTATCCGGATAGAAGACAGCTTTTTATGTCCACTGTTTCAAAAAATACAGAAGACCGAATTGATTATCAGGTAAACAGGTTTACCGTTACATCTGTCCCCATTTCAATATGATGTGAGTATTCTTAAAAAAAACTTACTTTCACTGGGGTCTTTTTTTAACTAGATTGTTTTTATGTATTTTTTTTTAACCCGACTCTATTATAATAACGCGGATTATTTTTACGCGATTTGGAAGATTACACTGGTCGACAAAGTGAAAAAAAGTTCATTTCAAAAGCTTAAACCGGAAAATTGAAAGATTATAGCTATTCAACCATTGCTATGAATTTTGGTGCCCCTACCGATTACCAAAACGCGTCAACTTACGTGAGAGTGTCGTATAAACATTGCTCGCCGGGTTCGTCGCTTTAACGTTAGGTTTACGAGAAAACTCATTTAAGTCTCTGAAAAACGGTGATGGCTAGGAACACCAAAATTCAAAGGAATGGCTAAATAGCTATAATCTTTCATTTTTTTCCGGTTTGAGCTTTTGGAGTGCACCTGTGTTGACCATTACCTTTTAAGTCACGCGTGCTTGACTCAACCTTAGACCGCTTCGATTTAATTTCTCTGTATTCGTTTCAGTTGTCGTCAGTATTTTTCGTTTATAACTAAGCATCCTTCACTTGACTGCTGCACCTAACCTCTTTTAACCGTCGACACCCGATCTTCCAAATTTCCCGCAATTGACTGCTCCTTCTTTGTGGTTCTAAGGTCTTACCCCCTCTGCTTCCGTCTCGTCGGTTCCATCCTAATCACCTCGTTGTCGAGCTCTAATCTATAGCTTAACGCTACTTAGCAAGGGATGACTTTTGTGTGTGTGTGTGTTGATAATGAATTGATCTTTTATTTATATAGTATACTAGTTGAACGTTCCCGGCGATACTCGGGATCAAAGGTTTCAAAGATAGATTTTTTTATATTACATTGCTGCATTAGCTCAACTCACTTCAAAAATATAATTCACATCTTATACTTATATCATCACTTCAAGTAGGGTGTCGAACGTTTTCGTCAGTGGTTTCCTTCGGGCCTTTTTTGCATAAGATCGCTGCAAAAAAAATACCGAAGAAAACCACTGACGAAGACGTTCGATACCCTACTTCAATATTCTGAGAACGCGCAGAACGGAAATACCCATATTGGATTGTTTTTTTCTGATTTTGGGCTGATTTACAGAAACTGGAAGTCACCATTTTGGATTTCAAAATGACGTATGGAGTTCGACTTTCGAAAGTATTGGAATTGTTGGCCAAATATCACTTTAGAAGTCATAAATTTGCATGTTTCACGTAGTTTTGTGAATAATATCTCAAATTTAGTAATCAGATACTTGTTATTTTTCTTCAAATGTCTTTTCTGAACGTTAACAAACATTTTAATGAAAAAAAAAACATGTGTCATCGCTATAAAATGACGTATATAGTTCCACTTTCGGAAGTGTTGAAATTGTTGGCCAAATATCACTTAAGGTTATTTTCCTGAAACCGGAAATCGCCATTTTTTAATCCATTATCTTCGTAGAAAATAAGAAAATAAAAGATTTTTAATGCTTAAGCTGCCTCTTAATCGATATTCAAACAAATGAATCGTAACCTTTCCTCCAGCTAAATGTCCCAAGAGTTCTAGTTTGGATTGACGTAAAAAAAGTAAAACAGTAAGATTAAGAGCTGAATGACCTTCTGGGTAAAAGTTCTCTAATAAAAATCAAATTTAAATTCAATAGTACAAAAGTAAATCGAATGCCGTAATATGTAACTATTCACAAAACTACGAAAACATCAGAAATGTAAAGGTTTATGCTCGAGACATGGGTTATTCTGCAAAAAAATTGTAGATGTTGAAAGAACAATGAACATTTTATTGCAAAAAAAAAAACAAATCATTGAATTTTGATTCAGAGGCGAATTGCGCATAAAAAGTCAAAATTTTGCATGTAATCGTATAAAACGTATAAATTTAAAAAAATATTTTTAGGTGATTTTCTGTATTCTGTATGCTGTCCTCGTGGCTCTGTGGTTAGCGATGTCGATTGGCTCCCACACGGTTGTGATATCGGGTTCGATCCCCGATCATGTCGAGAATCTTTTCGAACTGCAATTTTTTTTCGACTCAGCTCTGGGGTATCGTTGTTCTCATCCTACAACATGCAAAATGTGCTAAAACAATATCGATAACGAATTTTCTCAACTAATCTGGTTGATCGAGAACGATATTAGAAGGCTGCAATATTGTTGTGTTGTATACAGAAAATCATCTTCAAACATACATTTTAAATTTTAACATAAACAAACATTTTAATGGAAAAAGAATCACATAAATTTTGATTCAGAGGCAAATTCAGCATAAAAAGTCATAATTTTACATGTTTCACGTAGTTTTGTGAATTATATCTCAAGTTTTAGTAATCATATTCTTTTTATTTTTCCTCAAATGTCTTTCCTGAACGTTAACAAACATTTTAATGAAAAAATAATCTCATGTCATCGCTTCAAATTTTAATTTAGAGGCAAATTTAGCAGAAAAATTCATAAATTTGCATGTTTCACGCAGTTTTGTGAATAATATCTCAAGTTTTAGTAATCACATACTTTTCATTTTTCCTCAAATGTTTTTCCTGAACGTTAACAAACATTTTAATGAAAAAAAGAATCACGTGTCATCGTTTTAAATTTTGATATACAGGCAAATTCAGCATATAAAGTCATAATTTTGCAAGTTTTACGTAGTTTTGTAAATAAAATCTCAAGTTTTAGTAAACAGATACTTGTTACTTTTCTTCAAATGTCTTTCCTGAACGTTAACAAACATTTTAATGTAAAAAAATCTCATGTCATCGCTTTAAATTTTGACTTAGAGGCAAATTCAGCATAAAAAGTTATAAATTTGCATGTTTCACGTAGTTTTGTGAATAATATCTCAAGTTTTAGTAATCATATACTTTTTATTTTTCCTCAAATGTCTTTCCTAAACGTTAACAAACATTTTAATGAAAAAAGAATCACATGTCATCGCTTTAAATTTTGATTTAGAGGCAAATTCAGCATAAAAAGTCATAATTTTGCAAGTTTTACGTAGTTTTGTGAATAAAATTTCAAGTTTTAGTAAACAGATACTTGTACTTTTCTTCAAATGTCTTTCCTGAACGTTAACAGACATTTTAATGTAAAAAAATTTGAAGTGGTTGTTTATAGGACACGACCGCAGAGGTAACGTAGAATACGACAGCCTGTCTTATGTCAATGTATTTCTTGGAATAGGTTTGGGAATACACTCAATTGGGGTTAATTAATTTAATAGTCTCTTCGCTCCAGATGACGTTTACCACTGTAGCCGACACCGCGGTTTCACTTGCTGCCGTATCCAATACAAGAATGAAATTGAATTGTTTTGAGGCTGTCTTTTGTATCAAGTTGCACTAAGATATCTTAATTTAGGCAGTGGCTACGAAGAGGGCAAATAGTGCATTCCCTATCTATAATATAACAGTTCAAATAACAATTTTCTGCATTTTACGATAGCGTAGATAATTTTATAACTGATTGCTGCAGTTAGTAAGACTTGCGTGAAAAATTATGTGATTCAGGCTCACTAGCTCAGAAATTCTTCAGATAAACTTTGAGGTTAATTGTGTTTGTCAATGCCATATATTAACAACTGAATAATTTTTTTTTCAACATGGCAAATTTTTAATTTAGTTTTGAATAAATTACAGTGATAATTAAATTCTACATGAGGTGATTTATTAGCAATTATATATGAAAATTTCAATCGCTATACTGCTAGCCACACACGCTATATAGCAAGCCACACATGCTATAAACATGCACAGACACGCTAGACATGCACACGCTATATAGCAAACCACGCACGCTATTTAGCAAGCCACACACGCTATAAACATACACACACGCTATACAGCTAGCCACGCACGCTATATAGAAAGCCACACACGTTATATAGCAAGGAACTGCAGCTAATCACTACCACCGCCGCTGTTGCCCGCTGCTGATCCAGTTCGCCTACTGTCATCGGTGTTGATGACCGCTACTGCTGCCTGCTGCTAGTAAACTGTTTTGCTTCAGGAGAAACAGTCTCTTATATACCCCAAAGAGTGCATTCTCGGCTTACTAGGTACTCCATTCTGTCGTCCTTTTTAGGGAAAGGCAGCAAGCGACCAATCAAAAGTCGACATTTGCGTTCCGACAATGTACAACAATTTTTACTATTACAACAGTTTGAACAATCAGATTACAATTTTCTGCATTTGGACGGGTGCTTAAATGATTTTCCAATCGATTGCTGCAAAAATGACAGAAATCGGTTGGAAACTGACTGGGTTTAAAACGTTTGAAATTGGACAATTTTTGTGACGCTCTCGATGTTTTCGGTTTGAAATTGGATCCCTGTAATCGTTGCCGTAAGACGTATTCTACGTCAAAAAATCACGTGTCATCGCTTCAAATTCTGATTTAGAGGCAAATTTAGCATGAAAAGTCATAAATTTGCAAGTTTTACGTAGTTTTGTGAATAAAATATCAAGTTTTTATAAACAGATACTTGTTACTTTTCTTCAAATGTCTTTCCTGAACGTTAACAAACATTTTAATGTAAAAAAAATCACATGTCATCGCTTTAAATTTTGATTTAGAGGCAAATTCAGCATAAAAAGTCATAACTTTGCATGTTTCACGTAGTTTTGTAAATAAAATCTCAAGTTTTAGTAAACAGATACTTGTTACTTTCCTTCAAATGTCTTTCCTGAACGTTAACAAACATTTTCATGTAAAAAACTCACATGTCACCGCTTATTATTTTTCATTTAAAACGATTTAAAATGATGGCGGTGACTGTAAACCACTGAGACGGAGGCAATAACATCAATAAGATCAAGCGTTACGGAATTCCATTTTTATATAGTAGAAGATACAGTCAGCTTGCTGTTTAAATTTGATGCACTCGCGGACACATTATTTAATCTTATCATTACTTTTACCTGCGCTTCTACTAAACATCCACGCCCATTTCATTTCCAATTAGTTTATGTTTTTTTTTTTTTATTCTCGCTTATTTTCCGTCGGTCTAGTTCCGCCACTGTTGTTGTGCCAATCACCGACGCCCAGGGAGGCGACTCCACCCAGGACCCTAACTTACGTCCCGTTGATTAACGGACCGGCGCCAACGGCTTTTCTTCCTCATGCGATGGAAGGGGTGATCCCAGAGATTTTTCGCCTCAGAAAATCTTCCAGTGTCGGCTAGGATCGAATATAGAATTGGTGTACAAAATTTTGTTACATTCCATAAGTAATATCAATAATTGAAAATTTCTATCTAACAATTGAGAACAGTAAGCTTCTCAAGCTTTTAGTCATTATATCAAAGAATACCATAGCTAGACAACATACCATATGCTGTGGGGACAAAAACATACCCTATGTAAACAATGCAAGTGTTTTGATGTATACTGATATAATTTTGTCGTGAATGTGAATTCTGCACACTGTGCCGTTCAATATAGCTTGGCACAATCTCATCCCAAAAGGGCCTTGAAAAGTGTACAGTTTGGAAAAACATTATTTTCTGATCCGGCACAGGTTCAATGCATAATATTTCCTCAACACATTGGAGACGACATCCCAACGTACCAACTGAGCAGTAAGTTCTTGTGATTTCTTGATCGGGTTGGTTTTCCTGGGACATTTTTGGATAACGTTATTTGCGCATGTTTTTCACCCTGTACTTTGAAACATTCTTTAAGCGAAACAGTTCACTGATATTATCTATATTTCATTTTAACTTGTGAATAAATATGTCATGTTTCATAAAGTATTGAATTTGAGGTATTAGGTTTTGTAAATCACAAGTAATTTAACATACAAACATTTCCCGTTTTGGCTCAATCTCACCCCCGTGGCTAAATCTCACCCCGGCAGACGGTATTTCTACTTAAAATATACAATCAGGTTTCTTTTTTTAAATCTTCTATCTTCTTCTTCTATACCTATAAAAATGCAGTCCAGTCTGTCTGTCTGATCCATATAGGCTCGGAAACTACCGAACCGATCGACGTGAAAATTTGTTCGCAGGGCTTTTAGGGGTCGAGAAAGGTTCCAATGATGGTTTGAGACCCGTCCCTCTTCTGGAAGGGAGGAGTCCCATACAAACGAAATACAAATTTCTGCACATCTCAAAAACTAGCCAAGCAAATGGAACCAAATTTGGCATATGGATGTTTTTAGGAGTAAAAAATATGTCCATATTGGTTGAACACCCCTCCCTCTTTTGGAAGGGAGGGGTTCCATACAAATAAAACACAAATTCCTCCACATCTCGAGAACTAATCAAGCAAATAGAACCAAACTTGGTAGGTGGATGTTTTTAGGGGTACAAATATATCCATAATAGTTTGACACCCCCCCCCTTTTCAACAAGGGAGGGGTCCCATACAAATGAAACACGAATTTCGCACAGCTCGAGAACCATCAACCAAATACAACCAAATTTGGTATGTGAATGTTTTTAGGGGTAACAAATATGTCCATTATGGTTTGACACTACTCCCTCTTCTGTGAGGGAGGGGTTCCATACAAATGAAATACAAATTTCTGCTTATCTCGAGAACTAACCAACTGAATAGAACCAAATTTGGCAGGTGAATGTTTTTAGGGGTAACAAACATTTCCATAATGGTTTGACACCCCTCCCTCTTCTATAAGGGAGAGGTCCCATACAAATGAAACTCAAATTTCGCACAGCTCGAGAACCAATCAAGCAAATATAACAAAATTTGGCAAGTGAATGTTTTTAGGCGTAACAAACATGTCCATAATGTTTCGACACCCTTCCTTCTCCTGGCATATCTCAAAATACCATTTCGAAATCTAAGATGGTGACTTCCGGTACCTGAAAAACAGCGGCAAATGACCAAATACCACCCAATATGGGTATTTCTGGAATTGTTATGACGCACTGAAGCCACAAATCGACCTTAGACAACATTTTGAATTGTAAGATGGCGACTTCCGGTGTCTAGAAAATAGCCGAAAATGCCCAAATACCACCCAATATGAATGTTTCTTTAACAAAAGAAACCAAAAATTGTCTCCTAATGCCATTTCATTTTGAAATTTAAGATGGCGTCTGCCAGTTTCTGAAAAACAGCGGCAAATGACCAAATACCACCCAATATGGGTATTACCGGGATTGTTATGATGTACTGTAGCCACAAATCGACCTCAGGCAACATTTTGAATTATAGGATGGCGACTTCCGGTGTCTGGAAAACAGCCAAAAATTACAAAATACCCAATATGAGTGTTTCTTTAACCAGGAAGACGCTCAGGGGTCAGAAATTGTCTCCAAATGTAATTTTTAAATCCAAGATGGCGACTTACGGTTTATGAAAAATAGCCTGAAGTGACCAAATACCACTCAATATGTGTATCACCAAATCCAGAATGATGCAAGGAGCTAAAAATTGACCTCAAACACCAAGTTAAATTGTAAAATGGCAACTTCTGGGAAACAGCCGAAAATAACCGAATACTACTACATATGGATATTTATGTAATCGAAATGATGTACAGAAGCCAAGCATTGACCCTGGATACCATTTTGAATTCGAAGATGACCACTTTCAGTTTCTAAAAAACAACGAAAACAACTGAAATGCACCCAATATATTTCCGGAATAGAGGTGATGTACAAAAGCCAAAAGTTGAGGATGTTGTCATTCCGATAAAACCATTAATTTCAAACGATGTAAACAAATCGCAAGGAATCAATGGATTTGAAATGTTTAAAATTGGTAAATTAAACACTAAAATAGGCGGGACGAAATTTGCCGGGTCAGCAAGTACAAAATATTAATTTGGAACATTCGTTTTTTTTTTTCAAATTGGCACATTTAAATTTTCAAATCAACTTTTTTTTTTTAATTGTCAGACAGACAATTCGTCGTTTAGACAAAAAAGACTACTACTCGTTTATTAAACGATTCTTCATTCTTCCCACCGGATTTACAAAAGCTCCAATCTTATCCGATTAACATGATCCTTTCTTTTCAACGCCCGTGTCGTGCAGGGTGCGAATTCAATTTTCATTATTTAACCATCCGTTGTCTTGTCTGTCTCGCGTCTTGTGTCACTCTTAAAAACTACTTACTCTTCTACTTATTGTACAGTTGGCTGTATACGCCTCTTTACTTGACATAAAATGCATTGCCCGCTCTAGTTAACATAGAATGTAGTCATAAGATAAAAAATGAAATTATTTTATAAATGACAGCAACTGATTCACCTCGATTATTTACATCCTGCGGATGTAGTATGTTTTTATACTCGGCACCTACAGGGTAGTTAATGTGTGTGCCGAGGCGGGCTAAGAACGGGACACAATAGTAAAGGGTGATTCGATGTTGGTCGTGGGGAAAGTTACCAACCCAGTGTTCGAATCCCGTCTGGATGATATAAACTTTTTCTTTGTCTAAGTTACACCTCCCGTTCTCGTTAGTTTTTTGACCGCTTTACTAAACTTATGATTCTTGTTGGTTTAACTGTTTTATGTGCTCGACAAAAAAAAAAAAAACAAAGGACAGGCTGGCCCATAATACTGGTTGACCCATAATTCTAGGATGACTGTAATAGAAACGACCCTAAACAGACAAAACAGTGATAAAAATGAACAATTTGAAAATCAAAATGGCGACTTCCGGTATCTGAAAATGAATCAAAATTGGCCAAATACCATCGACCCGAAATCAACTGCAGATGCCATTTTGAATTTCGGAATTGTTAACTTCCGGCCTTATATGGGTACTTTTAGAATCGGGATCATGTTCGGATACTTAAAAACGACCCTAGAGGCCATTTTTAATATCGAAATTGCGTTTTCCGGTTTCTGGAAAAGATTAAAAAGTGGCCAAAGAAGGGTATTTCTGGAAACAGGATGATTTCTTGAAACCAAAAATTAATTTCACACGCCAATTTGAAACTCAAGGTGGTGACTTCTGGTTCGTTAGGTGTCATTTTTTTATCTCTGGGTAGCATCCCGAAAGTAATCACATGATATATTTTTGCCTTTCTCCTAGAAAGGTATAGCAATCTCTAGAAAAACCAAGGGTAAAAAAGTGCTCCAAAGTGTCGAATCTCGTATATCAATCGACTTAGTTTGACGAGCTGAGCATTTTCTGTATGTGTGTGTGTGCGTATGTGTGTGAGTATGTATGTGTGTGTGTAACGCTCTCCCGATCTCACTCGATTTTTTCAGAGATGGCTGGACCGATCTTCATGAAATTAATTGCAAATGAGAGGTCTGATGCCCCATAAGACCCTATTGAATTTCATTGCAATCGGATTTTTAGTTTAGAGGTTATGTTTAAAAATGTGAAAATTACGAAACATCATTATCTCAGAAACTACTCAACCGATTTTAACAAAATTGGTTTTAAATGAACGAGCTACCTAGAAAACCCTTATCTTTTGAGTTTTGTGAAGATTGAACGTGTGGTTCAGAAGTTATTTAAAGAAACGTGTTCTGGAGAGTGTTTAACCTCACTCATGTTTCTCAGAGATGGCTGAACCGATTTTCATAAAATCAGTGTCAAATGAAAGGTCTAGTTGCCCCATAAGACTCTAATGATTTGTTTTGCAATCGGACTATTACTTTGCCTGTTATGTTTAAAAATATGAAATCCATCTTTGAAAAGGAACATTCCGAAGACTACTCAAACTCACTCACTTTTCTCAGAGATGGTTGAACCGATTTCCACAAAATTATTGTCAAATGAAAGGTCTAGCTGCCTCATAAAACCCTATTGAATTTCAATGTAATCGGACTGTAACTTCGTCTGTAAAGTACCAGAATGTGAAAATCACGAAACTTCATTATCTCAGAAAGTACACAACCGATTTGATCAATATTGGTATCAAATGAACGGGCTAGTTCAAGGTTAATTGATGAATCTTATATTGATTAAACGCGTGGTTCAAAAATTGTGAAAAGAAACATGTTCCGGTGACTTTTCAAATTCACTCGTTTTCCCGAAAATGGCTGGACTAAATTCAACAATCTGAGTGTCAAATGAAAAGTTTGGCTTTCCTATAGGTTCCCATTTTTTTTGACTATAACCGTATTTTTTTTCCAACCGTTATGTATTAAATTATAAAAATAACGGAAGTCTATTATCTCAAAGATCACACGACTTATTTGAACATATCTAGTGTCATTTGAACGGGTTGTCTCTCAAACTCACAAGTAAGAAATTTCATAGCAATTTGATATGTGGTACAAAAGTTATGAAAAGAACCGAAATTCAAAGACTGTTTAAAACTGTAACTGCTTTGATCAAAACATATGGCCTCAACAAAATTTAAAATTGGTATTGTGCTATTCATACGTTCCCGGTACTGCTCGTGATTGAAGTGTAAGAAATTCAAAGTCATTTTTTTTTATTTCGCTATTTCTTCTGCACGAATTTTCTACTCCTAATGAATAATTTTTTCAACTTTTTGCCTTTCTCCTAGAAAGGTATAGCAATGACTTGCAAAACCGAAGATATGAAAGTACTCCAAAGGGCCGAATGCCATATATCACTCGACTCAGTTAGAGGAGCTGAGCATTTTCTGCATGTGTGTGTGTGTGTGTGTGTATGTGCAGATTTTTAGTTTCACTCACTTTACTTTTCTCAGAGATGGCTGGACCGATTTTAATGAAATTTTATGCAAATGAAAGTTCTAGTTGCCATTGTAATTGGATTTTTATTTTAGAGGTTTTGTTTAAACATGTAAAAATCACGAAACATCAATATCTCAGGAACCACACAACCGATTTCAATAAAATTGGTATCAAATGAACGGGCTATTTTAAAAACCCTTAACTTTTGAGTTTTATATAGATTGAACATGTGGTTCAAAAGTAATGACAAAAAACGTCTTCTGAAGACTGTTTAATTTCACTCATGTTTCTCAGAGATGGCTGGACCGATTTCCACAAAATCAGTGTCATATGAAAGGTCTAGTTACCCCATAAGACCCTATTGATTTTTTGCAATCGGACTATTACTTTGCCTGTTATGTTTAAAAATGTGAAATCTAGCTATGAAAAGAAACATATTCCGAAGAATACATAAACTCACTCACTTTTCTCAGAGATGACTGAACCGATTTTCACGAAATAAGTGTCAAATGAAAGGTCTAGCTGACTCATAACACCCTATTGAATTTTACTGTAATCGAACTGTAACTTCGTCTGTAATGTACCGAATTGTGAAAATCACGAAACTTCATTATCTCAGAAGGTACACAACCGATTCGATCAATTGTATTAGCAGATGAACAGGCTAGTTAAGGGTTAACTGATAAATTATGATTGAGCACGTGGTTTCAAAGTTTGGCTGCCCTATACGTTCCCATTTCATTTGATTATAATCGAACTAAACAACCGTTATGTATTAAATTGTTAATAAAACAACAAAATTCTATTATTTCAAAGATAACAAGACTTATTTGAACATAACTAGTGTCATTCGAACGAGTCATCTCTCAAACTTACAAATAACAAAATTCATTAAAGTTTGATATGTGGTTCGAAAGTTATGGAAAGAAAAGAAATTCAAAGGTTATTTAAAACTATACCTGCTTTGATCAATATATGTGGCCACAATATAATTTAAATGTGCCATTTGAATGTTCCCGGTATCGCTCATTACTTTTATTTCGCTATTTATTGAGTATTTACATTACGTCAAATTTCATATTTTATACTTATATTACAACATCATTATTTTAGAACCCAAAAAGTGAATACACATTTATTGGATTGAAGCGTTCATGTAAATCTATTTTTACAAATAATAAGTTTGAATGAGAAAGGCTGGGTCCGACCGATAGGTGGATCAATTTAGGTTTTCTTAAATTTTAGTTATTTTCCAGAAACCAGACTTGATTCGTAGTACTGAAGTACTGAAACCAAATATGGTGAATACCTGAGTAAAATGATATACTGTAGGTCAAGAATAGGGTAGAATGCTAGATTGGGCGCCAAATATTATGAATTTCTAACTGTTAACGGACTACTATTCTTTTGTTAATCTCTTAAGTAGATTACATAGAGTAAGTACCTTTTAAATTTCTGATGATTTTCTCTGTACCCTGTTTTTATTTTTTATATTCTGACTATTGAAGCTGTGATGATATATAGAGATAATCAATTCGAGTTCCAAATTGTTGATTATTTATATTCATTTCAACTCGTTCAATATTTCAAATATTTGACTATTAACGTTTCAACAAACTTGAATCATTTCTGATAATTAACAGCCTATCGTATACATACAAGCTCGAAAAATTAAATAAGGTTAATCAACAAGAAACTTCATCGATACACCATTGAAGTTTACTCAACCGCCACCACAAAATTAATTACATTCGGTAAGCCGCTAGTAATAGATCCCAGGAAGGTCATTTCCAATTCAATTAACTGACGCACTTTAATCGGCACACAGTAGGAACAAAAAAAAAACCCTCCTCCCTGCCAAGTAATCTGAACCGTTTGTTTCATTATCCTTTTGCCCATTTACCCGGTCTTAAATAATGTACGCTGGCACAGGATGGCCGTGCCAGACTATAAAACGGTCCATTTGTAAACTTCCCGCAATTAAAATGATTATTTCATTAGAGCCGATACAGCACACCTGGGCAGGTTGATATCTCAATGCATTGCCCGGGCTTTCACTGTGTAGTAACTGATCCAAGGTTTCGCTTTCCATTCCGCCTCTCTACGCTCTATGTGGTCACGAGCAACCGCAGCGCTTTAATGTTGGTCAACGAATGATATTTTTGGTTGAAAATATCGTTGCGATACAAACCGTGGTATGGTAATGCAATTGCACTGCGGCAAAAAAAAAAAGAATATTGCGACGCTGTTGCGAGTGCACAGAGTCTGTTTTTTGTGAAGTAAATAAAAGCCAGTTTTTGTTACTGTTACTCAGATTCATCCAGGTGACCAGCAGAAACGGTGTGCAGTTTCAAATTGAATTGATAACTTTTTTTTTGTTTCATAACAATCGGTATTGATCCTCGCTGTGTGTTTATGGCAATGAATGATATCAATTATTTTTTCGACAGCAAATGGACACAAACTAACGATATTTTTTTCACTTTTGTCAGTCTGAATCAGTCGAAAAGCAGCAAGCTTTAATGGATACGATAGCATTTTGCTCCGTCGTGACAATTTCACAATCTCAAGTGGAAAGCTACCGAAAGACCATCAAGAGGTTCCAAGATTGTGCTTTTCTAAATTATTCCTGCAAACAATGGGGCTGTTTGTGTTGCTGCCAAAACACAATGTGCCAGTCGAAACGAGCGCATTAATATTTAAATTTTAATCAAATTCAAATTCATTGGAAGCAGCATTTTTCTAGCTGCTGCCTGTTGGGCTATAAGCTTAGGACTCGAACTGATTGGCGGTTTAATCAGGCGGGGATCAAGCTTTCCAGCCTCGCTTGGATTAGTTGGAACTGATTCATAACGGTAATTACACAGAGAACAGAGAAAACAAAAAAAACAATGTTACGACCTTCGAATACTTTCTCAATTGAGCATAAGTCGTTTCACTGAGTACACAGCAAAAGGCACGAAAGTATTTCAACCGATGTCACACCACACCACCACTGTTCCGCGAGCGATGCCTGCTTTCGATAGCAAACCTTCCCGGAAAGACATTGCATTCGCATTTCTTTCAGTCGGATCGCTGGGGTAAGAAAACCGGAAGACCGAATTTCCCTTCACCACTGAGTCTGAGAGCGGTTCAAGCAGTCGAAAACTTATCGTCGATAAATTCGCTACAAGCACTCAGCAGTGCAGGTTTTCCATTGGAGTTTGCGTTTCCTTTTTCTTCGGCAGGCAGCCAGGCGGTTGTTTGCCTGTCGACCGGTTTCGCTCGGTTTACGGTTAAGTTTTCCTAATTGAAAGCGGTGATCAATCGAACGGTTTGTTCAGATGCTTCTCTTTGTGGTCTAGAGAAATTGGAAGGCGATTTATCTTCAAAGTTGTTAATCGCATGGGGCTGCCCTTGGTTTTGTACTTTAAAGGAGGCGGTTGGTGTTTTGCTAGTACGCAAAATAAAATTGGTTATTCAGTGGGACAACTAGTTTTTTATTCTTCTAGATAACGGAGCAAGTCACGTAGGTTGCTAAAGAGCACAACTAGCAAGCTTCACTAGGATAGTACTGAGTCAGTCGTGAGGAAACCAACCTGCAATGTATTTCAAGGAGAATTGCACTTTTTTGTATCCTAGATACCTGAATATTCTTCCGGCAGCTGAGCCTCAATCAGTCAATAGCGCGTGCATTGGAACGACGGTGAGCTTGTGCCTTTTTGTGGGAGATACAGAACGGCAAATTCGAAGGCCGAACGAAAGAGAACAAGAAGCAGCGAAGCAACCCGCACTGTCACGATGAATTTATGGGGCACCACAAGCGGATTACTTTCCACACCAGACGCTGATAGATAGTGTATGGATATAGATGTGCACTCGAAGCGACAGACGAAGATGAGAAATGTTTGCGATATGCACAAACAGTTCTATAGAACGACGAATAGCTGAACACAGCCAAGGACGGCTAGACGACAATTTGTTTCGTATTTTATATTCTAAGCACAATTTGCGGAGCATTTTTCTTATTTAGTTTTATTGGTTATTTCCAGTTACCTAAATTTCTACCATTATAAGTTTTCGGTTTATGTACTGCAATTATACAATTTCAAAAACATTTTGACAACACCTTTGACAAAATTACTTACTACTTATTGACTATCAGCGCAAAAAGTACTGACTAATAATTGTAAGCCCAAATAGTTTGAAAGTAATGTAGTTTTCCAAACTGCCAATCAAGTTTTACTTATGAAACTATTTCTATCGATTATGTAATAGACATAAATTTTAGCACATTCGGATTAATTTTGGTTCATAATCTCGCATTTTGCACATTTAGCTGTATCTTTGGCCCATAATCTTACACCTTATTTAAGTTTCTAAATTTAACCGCAATTAACCCTAGTTTGTCATTTGCATCCTATTTTTGGCTCACAATTAAGCAAGTGTCGCGTGTACTCTAGTTTTCATATATCGTTTCGATCCGAAATTGAGCACCTTATCTTGGTTTTGTTGCATTTTGCCTAGTATTTGATCCAAAAACTTTAGGGTCTTGGGTGTATTCGCCTCCCCGGGTGTCGGTGATTTGCACAAAACAACAGTGGCGGAACCAGACCAACGGGAAATAAGCGAGAATAAGAAAATATCCACAATGTAGCACTTTAATCTGCAATTGGTACATTTATTCATGTTTTGATCCCCAATTCAGCAAATAACCCCATTTATGGCTCACAATTTAGTACATACTTCACTCAAGTGTCGACTTATCTACCTTAGTTCGTTCCCATGATCTAATACTTTACGCTGGTTTTGGCTCGTTTGCCATTTTTGACCCATTATGAAGCGATTTGTCGGTTGAAAAAGCAACGGTCTTAGATTACTTCCTTGAGGCATACCTTCCACACCTAACGATGGCGAATTCTCTTTACATTTACACAAGAGAAAAAAAGCCTTCTGAAAACACCTTCTTTGCATTTCCACGAAACACTGCAGAAACTTTTTTTTTAATTTTGGATGATGTATTTCTTATGTATTCGATTTCTGGTCCTATCGTCGTGTATCAGAACCTATTATACTAGAAGAACTTTACGTTTAGCAGAGCGGACAATGTATATAGTTTTACGAAGACGCGAAAGTGAACGAGAACAGCAGGTGTAGTAAAAGTGTAAAAAAAACTAACACAAGCAACACTCATTCTATTTTTCACTTTTGATGTAGAACTACGTTTCTCAAAAAGCTCCGCTACATAGGGGTGTAAAATAAAAATCTAAAAACGGAAAGAGAAAAAAAAGTCCAATTTCAAATGCTAATAAGTCGGTTAGTTTTTGATGGATTTCCTTCGTTCTTGCAGCTTTCAATTGGAAAATCATCGATGCATCCTTCCAAATGCAAAAATTGTAATTCAAATTTTCGAACTATTGTAGGGTAACGAACGGCTTTGGCAGTGGTTTTCTTCGGTAGGTTTCTGCATAATATTGCTGCAGAAAACCTTCCGAAGAAAAAACTGAAAATTGGCAAGCCTTGTTGGAACGCAGATTTTGATCTTTGATTGGTCACCTGATGCTAGCTTTCCCTAGCACGGTTGACACTATTTTATATGGATCAAACCGGAAAGCCTGCTTCTGCACAAACCAATCAGTTTACTAGTTGATCCAAGCAGCAGCGGGTAGCAGCAGTAGCGATTTGTTACAACACTTGCATTGTTGCATTCGAGAGTAATAGCGAATTCTTTGAATGATATTCGCTAACATTACGATGGAAAGTCTCCTCAATGTTAATGTCTTTTATTCAACACTATTTATTAGTGTAAATCTCTGGAATTAACGAGGTGACTCTGAAAAATTTTGAATCTATGTTCGACTTACGGTCCATAATATAATTCCGACTCCGGCAATAATCTTGTAAGGTGCTATTTGACCATCTTTGGCTATTTCCTAGGAATATTATTTCCTGAGAGTTATTTCATTATCGTTGGATAGAAGTTATTGAGATTGATCACTCTCGAACACAACAATGGATGTAATTGGATGTAATGTAACAAACAGCCGTATGTAGTTTCGCTTGCGGTCGGAGCTTTTAATGGAACCCTTTCTTATCTCGTCAATTTTTTCATCCCCCGTTGTAAAGGTAAATTTTTTAACGTTTCCATTATTGTATTGGTAAATCCTTTGAATCATGGCATCAATAAAAATGGGCAAATCTGGCAACCATGCACTGTTTTACCGTGTTGCACCCATTTTTGGCAACACTGTTGTTGTTTATTTCGCTGCATTCGTGCTAAGTTTAATTTTTTAATAATTCATAGTGCATTCCTATTTGGTTTACTATTAGACTGTGATAAACCGCTTAATAAAGTTATACAGTGCTAAGCTAACGTGAAGCTCACCCGAAAAAAACTCTGAGTGCTCGTAATTTCGATAATCTTTGCGCGCTGAATAGTGCCGGTACTCCCGTTAAGTTGAACAATGGAGTTTGTTTGTGACAAGTGCGCTAAACCGACAAAGGATACCGACTACATCAAGTGCCAAGGCTTTTGCGACACGGTGGCTCGTTTTAAATGTGCTGGACTGAATAATCAGCACTTTCCGAAACTGAAGGCTTCCAACGAAAACATCTTGTGGTTTTGAAACGGATGCCCGAAGCTGATGAAATTTGCTACTTTCCGCCCTACTATTGCTGCTCTTGGCAATACAATCGCTGACTTGATCAAGCAGCAGACAGATGCAATTAATGAACTGAAAGCTGAGATACGCAAAGCACTCCTTCATTGCGTATCTCAGCTTTCAGTCCATTAATTGCAAAGCTACCAGTCTTGCAGATAAAACTGAATATACTCCCCGAGGTTCACGCAATATTTGGCCAGCGGTTTACCGTCCGACACAAAAACGTCACCGTGAAGAGCAGCCTATTTCTAACCGAGACATCGTAGCTGGAACGAACACCAGTCTTTCGAGAACAATTGTGACAGTTCACGTAGCAGAAAAGTAGTTCTGGATTTATTTATCTAGGATTCATCCGGACGTTACCGTCGATAAAATTCAAACAATGATCAAAGAATGTATACAGTGCGACGAGCCAGCCGATGTCGTCAGATTGGTCAAACGAGATGTTGATGTGAAATCACTTCAATTTGTTTCCTTCAAAGTGGGCATTGATCCAAAGCACAAAACAATAGCAATGACGCCAAGCACTTGGCCAGCCGGAGTTTTATTTATAGAATTCGAAGATTACGGATCAAAAAACGGACTTGTTGTGACATCAGCAATGGTTACACCAGTTGTTCCCTAAATGAAACAGCTTTACTTCTGGTGGAGCCAGTTGCTCGGCGCACAACTTGCTCAGCCAGCCAACCTGACCCGATTTTTGGATGCTCTGATAAATTAGATGTAGAAGACAATTACCGTAGATGTACCATAACCAATTCAGGGCTTTTTAATGCGGATGGCGAGGGTGTTTCCACCCTCGTCGAAGGCGAGTATCTCTGTGATAACTTAGACTATACAGCAACACAACCTGCACAAAATTTCCAGATAGATGATCCCCGATATGTTCCTGACAGTCAGCAACGAGTAGCATTAGCGACTACGCGAGCAGCATTTTCATCATTAAATTTGAATAACTCAAGGCGTTTTAATGAGGACGGCGAGGGTGTTTACACCCTCGTCGAAGGCGAGTATTTTCAAAATAGTATCGCACTTCCAGGGTATGGCCAGACACCGCACGGATTCTGTTGAGGATGCTCGATCGAAGGAGACAGTTAATCTCTACTTTCAAAATGTACGCGGACTTCGAACAAAGATCGATGAAATACTGTTATCTGTCGGTAGCTGTGAATATGATGCTATTATGTTAGTCGAAACCAATCTCATTGACAGCATCACATCTGAACAACTTTTTGGTGATGACTATATAGTTTACCGTGCTGATCGGTGCTTGATAAACAGTAAAAAACGATCTGGCGGTGGAGTACTGATCGCTGTCCATCGCAAACACGCTTCATCATGCATTGACAGCGCAGAGGAATATTAAACTATTATTGTTCGAATCGCTTTGGTGGAGTTGGACTTATTCCTGGTTGCAGGATACATTCCCCCCGATGTTTGCAACAATGCTGCTTTTGTACAAAACTTTGCAGAGTCTATTCGCAAACCGTTAGAAAGCGCTAAGATTGATGATAACATCCTTGTTTGTGGTGATTTCAATCAAGCAAATATCGCGTGGAAAATGACTGAAGCCTATGCTGTGGTAACAAACCAAGACGGTATCAGTAGTGCTAGTGCTGCTTTACTAGATTGCATGGCAACGATGAACTTGCATCAGTATAATATTATCAGCAATCCTTGGGGAAATATTCTCGATCTCGCTTTCTGTAACCTGGAACAGTGTACCGTTGTTGAAGCAGCTGTTCCTCTCGTCAAAATAGATGCCCCGCACCCACCGCTTGATATAACTCTAAAAGGTGTTAGTGGCATTCCGTTATGCTCGTATGACGATACACCTCGATTAGTTTTTAAGCGCATTGATTTCAATGCCTTGAAAGTGTTTTTAGCTGCGTACAACTGGAACAGTGTGTTTAGTAGGGTTGATGTCGACGATGCTGTATCGAGGTTTGTGGAGGTGCTGCTACAATGGTTGAATTCAAATGTTCCTGTCCAGCGAAAACCAAGAAAACCGCCGTGGAGTAACCGTTCTTTGCAAGTACTAAAGCGGGAAATGAAGGCATGTCAGCGTCACTATCGCAAAATTCGCACCCCGCTCTCTAGATGCAGTGATAAGCAAGCAAGTCAACTGTACCGTAGATTGAATACTCGCTTATATAAATAGCACGTTACTAACACGCAAAATAATCTGCGGCGAAACCCGAAGAGTTTTTGGCAGTTTGTTAGAACAAAACGAAGGAATAATAATGGAGTACCAGCGAAAGTTTTTCTAGATGATAAATCCACTACGGACCCATTGATTAAATGTGCATTGTTTGCTGATCACTTTTCTGCTGTTTTCAATACAACTACTGCTACTACTGATGAAGCTGCACTCGCTGCTTCCGATATCCCAATAAACATGATTTCGGCTGACGTTCCTGAGATAACCGAGGAAGCGCTTCTAAAGGCGGCGAAAAGGTTGAAAACCTCCAATGCTCCAGGAATTGATGGTATCCCTGCTGTCGTATTCAAAAAATTCATCAGTGAGCTTGCTTATCCACTAGTAAAAATATTGAATTGGTCTTTACGACAAGGCAAATTCCCAGCTCTTTGGAAAAACTCGCATATTGCTCCAATTCACAAAAAAGGAAACAGACAAGATATTCGTAATTATCGAGGTATAACATCACTAAGCGCCTGCTCGAAATTATTTGAAATGATTCTAAGTGATCATCTGCTGTTTCACACAAAAAGCATCATCTCTAGTGATCAACACGGTTTTTATCCTGGTCGTTCTGTGACAACTAATTTGCATTGTTTCACTTCGGACTGTATCGCTCATATTGAAAACGGGAAGCAGGTCGATGCTGTATACACAGACTTGAAAGCTGCGTTTGATAAAATTGATCATCGAATATTACTAGAAAAACTCGCTAGAATGGGTGTCTCCGACGACCTGGTTAAGTGGTTGCAATCGTACCTAAGTGATAGAAGCCAGAGTGTCAAACTTGGATCCTGCACATCCCGATGATTTACAAATACCTCCGGCGTTCCTCAAGGGAGTAATCGCGGACCGCTCCTTGTCGTTTTGTATATAAATGATGTTGCATCCCGTCTTGGAAGAGGATGAAAACTGTTTTATGCTGACGATCTAAAGATATATATGGTCATTGACAAATTTTCCGACTGCCAAAGACTGCAAGATCTGTTGGATATTTTTGAAGATTGGCGTTTTGTCCGTTTCGCACTTCGTAGACTTCCTTGGACAGACAGGCTGAACCTTCCTCCTTATGAACACCGTTGTAATCTGTTAGGGATTGCTTCTCTGGAACGTAGAAGAAAAATTCAGCAGGCAATGGTTGCTGCTAAAGTTATTCAAGGTGAAATCGACTGCCCGACTCTTCTAAGCAAGTTTTCTCTGAATGCTCCTGGTCGAATTCAACGCAGATCACTGGATGAAATGTTTATAACGCCGTTCCATCGCTCTGTCTTTGGATACTTTGAACCAATCTCCAGAATAATCCGTATCTTCAACAAAACTAGTCAACTGTTTGATTTTGGATGTACCTCGAATGTTTATAAACAGAAACTGCTATCAGCTAGACTTTGTTAATATCTGTTAAATTTAAGTAATTTAATTTTTGCCTTTCTCCTAGAAAGGTGTAGCAATCACTTGCAAAACCGAAAGTATAAAAGTGCTCCAAAGTGCCGCATGGCATATATCACTCGACTCAACTCGACGAGCTGAGCATTTTCTGTATGTGTGTGTGTATGTGTGTGTGTGTGTGTGTGTGTGTGTGTGTGTGTGTATGTATGTGCAGATTTTTATTCTCACTCACTTTTCTCAGAGATGGCTGGACCGATTTTCATGAAATTAATTGTAAATGAAAGGCCTTGTTGCCCCATAAGACCCTATTGAATTTTATTGTGATCGGATTTTTAGTTTAGAGGTTATGTTTAAAAATGTGAAAATCATGAAACATCAATATCTCAGAAACTACACAACCGATTTGAACAAAATTGGTCTCAAAAAACGGGATACCTAGAAAACCCTTAAGTTTTGAATTTCATAAAGATTCAACATGTGGTTAAAAAGTTATGAAAAGAAACGTGTTCTGAAGACTGTTTAATCTCACTCATGTTTCTCAGAGATGGCTGGACCGATTTTCATAAAATCAGTGTCAAATGGAAGGTCTTATTGCCCCATGAGACCCTATTGATTTGTTTTGCAGTCGGACTATTACTTTGCCTGTTATGTTTAAAAATGTGAAATCCAGCTATGCAAAGGAACATATTCCGAAGACTACTTGGACTCACTCACTTATCTCAGAGATGGCCGACCCGATTTCCACAAAATTAGTGTCAAATGAATGGTCTAGCTGCAGAAGACCCTATTGAATTTTACTGTAATCGGACTGTAACTTCATTTGTAATGTGCCGACTTGTGAAAATCACGAAACTTCATTATCTCATTAACTACAAAACCGATTTGATTATTATTATCAGATGAGCGGGCTAGTTAAGGGTTAACTGATGAATTATGATTGAACACGTGGTTTCTATTATTTCAAAGATTACATAACTTATTTGAACATAACTAGTGTCATACGAACGAGTCATCTCTCAAACTTACAAATAACAAACTTCATAACAATTTGATATGTGGCTCAAAAGTTATGGAAAGAAGAGAAATTCAAACACTATTTAAAACTATACCTGCTTTGATCGATATATGTGGCCTCAACATAATTTAAATGTGGTGTCGTACTATTTGAACGTTCCAAGTTCATTGATTCCTTGCGGTTTGTTTGAAGTCTGCAAATGCACGTGGAATCGGCCATAGGATATGATCAAAGTCAAATAACAAATCGTTTGAAATGATTGGTTTTATCGAAATGACAACCTCCTCGACGTTTGGCTTCTGTACATCATCTTAATTCTGAATATATTCATATTGGGTGGTATTCTGTCATTATCAGCAGACTTTCTGGCATCAATCTGACACCGGAAATACCCATATTGGGAGGTATTTTTGGTTGTTTTCTAGAAACTAAAAGTGGTCGTGTTCAAATTCAAAATAGTGTCCAGAGTCGAAGTTTGGTTTCTATGCATCATCGCGTTTACGGAAATTTCCATATTGAGTATTATTCTGTCATTTCCGACTGTTGCCTATAAGTTGCCATTTAGCAATTCAAAATGGTGCCTGAGGTCAATTGCTAGCTCCTTGCATCATTCTGGTTCCAGAGATACTCATATTGGATAGTATTTGTTTATTTTAGCCTGTTTTTCACAAACCGGTAGTCGCCATCTTGGATTTCAATATGGTATTTAGGAAACTGGTTAAAGAAAAACTCATATTGGGTGATATTTGGTCACTTTGGACTGGTTTTCAGAAGCCGAAAGTCGTCATTTTGGACTTTAAAATTGCCTGTGAAATCAATTTCTGTCATCTGGGCGTAGTTCTGGTTCCGAAAACATTCATATTGAATAGTATTTGGTCAATTCCGGCTGTTTGCCAGACACCGGAAGTCACCATCTTAAAATTCAAGATTTGTCTGTGATCAATTTTTAGCTTCTGTGCATCTTTCTGGTTCCAGAAATACTAATATTTAATGGGAATTGTCCATTTCAGGCTGTTTTCCAGACACCGGAAGTTGCCATCTTACAATTCAAAATGTTGTCTGAATTGACTGCTCAGACCTTCTCCTGCTAATTCAAATAAATGTTCCTCAGCGCCAGTAGCGATACTGGACAATGATCTCCATACCCGGGCACAGGACAAGCTATGGCTATAACAATCCGCGCAGAGGATTCCGCCTAAGAGGATTCAATGACGTCTGTGATTTCTTTGATTTTAACTTGACTAAAAATAATTTTGAAAATAGGATTAAAAATATAGCATAAGACAAACCAGTCTGTACGATAAGATCTAAGACGATGAACAAATAAACAAATAACCAAATAAATAATAATTATGGGATTTCATGAGGCATTTGATCTTTGATATTCGTTTCTGATAAGTATTTGACCATAAAAAAAATAGTCAAAAAACATTCAACAATGGAGCGATTCTCGCTGAAACCGTCCCACTGGTAACACGAGGCCTTGAGAAAGAATATTTTTGTGTCTCAATGGTTAAAAGAAGCTAAAAAATTATAAAAACCACTCTGGTAAGTTTATATTGACACCAAGTCGGATCACGGTTTTAAGAAAAGTTGTATTCTGAGGAATTCTTGATCTATTCATTGATCGATTTCTCTTTAGTTTGTCATTGAACCTCCTGCAACCAACACGTCGTTTCAAAGAGAAATGATAAAGCATTCATTTGGAGTATCTAATATTGGCCGCTTACATGCGTTGAGCTGTTCGAAGCTCGATTTCAAAAAGTTATCTGAATGGCAAGGTAAACTCGATGCTCACCTAATTTTTTAATTATTGTTGTTTTATACTTGCTTATTTTTCGTCGGTCTAGCTGCGCCACTATTGTTTGTGCCAATAACCGACGCCCGGGGAGGCAACTCCACCCAGGACCCTAACTTACGACCCGTTGATTAATGGACGTCGATGGTGGTTGGCGGAGACGTTACAAACTACGCTAGGCCTCATCCTGTTTTTTGGTTGTATCTTAAAGCATTTTTTCTCAGTTTTATATAGGTGGTGTCAAATTAGAAGTGTGTGGTAGCGAACATGCTCAAAACATACGTTTTTCTTATAAAATTCGAGATGGCGGCTAATTTTTTTTCTCCAAATGAAAGTTCTATCATTCCTCTTTTAAGTGACGTGTTGGTTGTAAGAGGTTCAATTAAAAATTCAAGAAAAATAGATCAATAAAAAGATAAAGAATTGCTAATAATCCAACTTTTCTAAAACCGTTTGACTCCTAGGTGCCCGAGGGGCCCATCAAAATGAACTTACCAGAAAGGTTTTGTCATGTTTTCACTACTTTCAGTCATTTAGATACGAAAATATCCTTTTTCAAAAATTTTTGTCACCAGTGAGATGGCGTCAGCGAGAATCGCTCATGAATATTTTCAAAACCAGGATGATGCCCAAAAGTCAAAATCCTTCTTTACGAACTAATTTCATTTTTGTCATATGACTTACATTTTAAGTTTAGTAAAGCGGGCAATGTATGCAGTTTGCGAGGATGCGAAAATAAACGGGAATAGAAGGTGTGACTTTTGGGCTTAGAAAAGTGCAGTGTGTGCAGTTCATCGTTGGCGTGCTGAGATACGGGAACACAATAGTAGAGGGTGATTCGACTTTGGTTTAGAACTAGTTATACCTTTCCCAGTAGTTTAATTGGCCAAAACACCTTGCCGGAGACAACGGAGATTGCATGTTCGAGTCCCATCTGGACAAGGGAAAATTTTTTCTAAGCCTAGAGGTCACACCTTCTATTCCCGTTCATTTTCGTATCCTCGCAAACTGTATACATTGCCCGCTTTACTAAACTTAAGTCAAAATCCTACCCCAGATGACATTTCGAAATTCTGAATAACGAAATTTTGAATCCTTCTGGAAGCAGCCCAAAGTGACTAATTATCATTCAATACTGCCGCTCATGGCAAGTCCGTCCCAATTGCATTTTCATCAATTTTGAGTTTATTTATGGAATCAATTCCTTTTTATATCTACTTTCTATAAAACAGATATTTTTGAATATTAGTTCTGAGTAGTCCTGTGCGCCGCCACGCCGCGCCGCCGCCGCCGACACTTTTACGCACGCCGCCGCCGCCGATGATTTGGACTCGGCGCGCCGCCGAAGAAATTTTTGGTGCGCCGCCGAGAAAATCTTTACCGCGCCGATAGTGATTGTGTATGCTGGATTTTTTCCTGTAATGCGGAATTTGGAAACTCTCAATACCCCTTCACCCCTACGTAATGCAATTTTGCATGGTGGCCTCACGCAGTGTAACACTTCGTTAAGTATTTTCCCTCTCCTGAGCGTGTATTTACGAATGTACCTAAGTGTAAATTATTTTAATTTGTGGAAAATACAATATTTGACAATAAATATTCAGACTTTTTTATCGAATGAAATCAAAAATATCAATGTCATTATCAGTGATTTGCTTCGTCAGTTTGCTTCGAGAAAATTGTTTCAGTTATCATAACATTTATTTTTTATTTAATGCAAACGTATGAGCAGTCTTAAAATGTTCAAAAAATTTATGAAAAATGACTAGTGTTTTTTCATTAATTATTTGGTAATTTGCTTTAGAATACAAAGTTTTTTTTGGAGATCAAAATGCGGGAATTCACTAAAAATTTTGCGCAAATTAAATAGTTGATCATATTGCGCTGAAACAGACATTTTTGTAGATAGTTTTTTCGTCAACATTTTCAAGCACGACTATATTTTTTGTTGATTTCCCGTTAATTTTTATTTTTTTTCCTCTGTGCGGACTCATCACTTCGACCAGAGACATTTGATCTATTGTGACATTGGCCAGGTGTTTTCTGTACTCCGCACTTCATATTATTGGCAGTAAATGTACGCTTTTCATATATATCCGTGCTTGTGTGAGAGAGTTTACCCTTTCGTTTCAAGCTTACTGCTCCTCTATACCGAGCCTACTATCCTACCAATATAACCAAATTACAATTCCCAGGAGTGAGACTACACCTAACGTTCCCCTCTGGCCATTATGTCAAGATGAAGGAACCTTATCGAAACCTCGTTCCTCGTGCCCATACCGCCAATTACAATTCCCTGGAGAGGATTAATATTCCTCAGAACAGTTTTATTATAAGAAAGACTTATTTTGTCAAGAGGGAGGAGTCTTAACGAAACCTCGTTGCTCCTACCAACACAATCACAATTACCCGAGGAGGACTTAATGCTTCACCTCTGGTCAGTTCTATCCCAAAAGTCGCAATAGAAGATGAAGAAACTGTGGTGTTTACCGTAGAACTCTATTCGATTGAAAAGAGTTTCCCATTTTTTCAGTTATTCCATGGGTAACCTAACAAAATATATGAAAGTTAAAAACGACTCTCTAACGTAAGATTTATCGAATTTTCCCAGAGGTCTACGGTTAATCGAAATCAACATATCAAAAAACTATCTATCTTTTTTGCTAAATTGTACGTCTCTGGGAACAGTATTCCACGTAATTTTTTGTTGTGGGCTCGTTGATGATTTTTTTTTGGGATTTACACCTGTTTGTACTTTCTCTGCTTGGTTTATTATTTTCTGGTTATTCAATTGTTTGTTTACTTGATATCTTACCAATTTTATTTCTATTTTTGACATTCTTACAACTCTGACGCATACAATTTTATTCATGAACGTTCAATTAAAAAAATCGAACATGAGAGTACAAAAGCACACATTATAAAATAAGTGGTAATTAGTGTCCCGCCGATACACGCCGCCGCCGCCGCTGATAAAAGCTAACGGCGTCACGCCGGCGCGCCGATCGCCGCTGAGGTAAAATGTTTTCTACGCCGCCGCCGCCTGTGATATGGTCGGCGCACAGGTCTAGTTCTGGGGAACTATGAAAAAAATAGCAAGTCGGTTTGTCCCATAGCAAAAGTGATCGCCAGTCGGTCCCATTGAAAAAATCTTCGCAATTTAACCTCACGGCCAATAATGATTATGAAAAAGGTGATATTTAACACAACTTATGGTCTTCAGGTTGAAAATTGGATGTACCAAGTGATATTAGTGATATCCGATAGGAGGTTTGATTGAATTTTACGCGTTGTACATCGTGTGGCTCTAGCTGATAGTACAATGTTTTCTTCAAGACAAAGTTTCCACCAGTAGCTTCTTTCAGCTGTTGTTTGTTGACAGTGAACGCTTCAGGTGTGTCACTGTTTTGTTAGTTATAGCATTTTTTAGTAAATATTACTTTTCGTATTTTATCCGTATTTTATGTAAAGACGTGGTTAAGAATTGTTCAATTATTGTCGTGAATTTCGTTTTGAAGTTTTTGTCAGTCATATCAAATACTTCGGTACGCTACTTAGCTGTTTTTACGGGGCAAACATTTTCCTAAGGTATAGGTGTTCTTTTACATTTTCTGCCACTGCTACGTGGAAGCTGACTGACTTGCTATCATTCTGGCCACGTACCGTAAAAGCAATCGCATGTGAGTCCCAGCCTATGATTCTCAACAAATTTTAATCAAATTCCGGTGTTTATGCAAGTTTTATGATGCAAAAGTGTTAGATTGTGATTGCAGTACTAAATTCTGTTGATGGTCTTGATTGAAAAAGCATTTGAGTGCAAAATTTCACCTAAATTGTTACGATTTTCAATTGCTGTTTTCTCGTCAGCACCAAAACGCAAATGGGACGGACTTGCTATGAGCGGCAGAATATGACTGCTGGAATCGAGTTCTGAAAACTATTAAAAATGATCGAACTTCGAATGCCAAGAAGGGTAACCTCCGGTTTTAAAATACAGCCAAAAATAGCTAAATAACATTCAATATGTGCTTTCTGAAGAGGGGAATTTTGGAATCTAAAATGGCGAACTCGGGTTTTGTGAAAACAGCCCTAAAAAAATGTTGTTATTCTTTAAACTCTCTTCCAGATAACACAAAATGAATTCGGTTATCCTCCAAGCCGCAGCCATGGATGCAACACGGAACAGCGCGATAATTTTTGTTGCATGGTTGAAAATATTACACTTCATCTTCTCACCTCTGCTGGTTGCCAACACGAAATGCGATATTCATTCTTCATAAATTTTCATTATACACGGAATAAAACGTCATACCGTTACACCACGAAACTAAGAGAATGGCGTAATTTGAAAAAAGGCGTGTGCAAATTAACCATGAATTTCATGTACATGTAAAAATTAATTTCAATAGCTTTAGTTAGCCTTCCTCAAGGCTGTTTACATAAATTAAAAACATGTTAGAAAATAGTTTTATAACAAATTTAAACTGATTTGAGTCGACTGCTCATAGTATATATGAAACTTTAAGCCGATTTCTATACAGGATGTTGAAAATGCGAAATTTGTATTAGAAAAATCACTACTCTTCAATCAGTGAAATTTCAATAAAAGATAATTCGTTTCATTCTCATGTCTGTCAGTCAACATGAAAATATTTTATTATGTTACGAGCCGCAGTTCCAGGAAGTAACGCGATACAACGTGCTATATTGTTGGGTGGCTGATATTGCTCCATCGACTTATCAAAACGAAAAGAAACATTCTTTTTTGTACTTTCTTGTTATAGACGAACTGTTCCATTATTCATCTCAGCTCATATACATCTTATACAACACGAAAACACAATCGGAAACTGAAAAAAACGCATATTTTCTAGCTAAGTCTTCTAATCCATGGAATGAGTTCTTCTTAGTTTATTTTAGATTTGTCATAAAGTAGATTCCTCAAAACTTACTCAAAGCTCTAAATTTGATATTATAGTCGGGCATCTACTCTCCCAGCTGGTCTTGAGGTACGATGCTGAACTAACAAGTCAGTTGTCGTAGCTCCTAGTACCGGCTCGGGTGAGACTGTGAGTGTCAGTAGTATTGAAGCGTTAGCCTCACAATTGTCACTAAACTACACTAAACAGTTGGCTGTGAAGTCTGTGTATAATAAAACAGAACTTCCAGTTCCAAATTGGAATGTGGCACCAAGCATCACGGATACCAAGATGAAATGGGCGATTGATGTTCGCACATTCTCTCTATTTGCTTGGCAAAGAACGCAACCGCAAGCGAGCGAAGGGAAAGAGGTTTGGTTTGTAGTTTTCACACTGAACCTAGAGGTTAGTCGACCTAAAGAGATTCAACTTTTCAATAATTGTAAAAATATGCAAATTATTATACTATAAGTTTGGGGCTACCTTTACCTTCCGATCAAGACATTGGCAGTCAAAATCCGTTCAGTGAAAAGCAACCGAAAATAGCCGAAAAAAATATTTGCTTATGCAGGATTTGTGGTGTTGAAAACATTTTTCTGTGATACAGTTTCTTGGGATTCTGAAAGATTCTAATTGTGGAATGGATTTGATATTATCAGCGCACCGTAAAAAGTAACGAGTTTTGTACTTACTAAAAATAATAGGCTAATGCTAATTTATTTAATTATAGCAGATATGCACAATTTTACAGATTTATAATGCAGTTTGTTGTCAAAATACATGAAAAACAATTCAATTAAACCATAAAAACAATTTATAAATGGCTTCGGGAGAAATAACATTGTTCGAATCAAATTTTGAACTCTGTATACCTCTGTTCGTAGCGAACAGCTAAAATTAATTGATAATTAAATAATAAGAAAAACGTTAGCAATTTTTTCACACTACCGTGGCACCTCTGGCAAAGAGCTGTACGGGCTAAGTGGATCAAGTGATTTTTGCACTTTTTTCCACACACGCTTAAGAGCAGCATGAGTGAATATCGTAAACTCTAAAGAATTGCACCTTCTTCAACCCCGACATCCCGACGTGAGCCATGAGCGCTAGCCAGGCACGTGACAAGATTGCATATGCATTATTCATAGACCCACTTTGGCTGATACTTTCGGGTGCGGTCACAGGTCGGTGTTTCGCACAAAATGCCACTTTCATAAAATGGGTTTATAGTTCGCTTTCTAAACGTCACCGGCTTCGAGACCGGACAGCGGAATGACGGCGAGAGATTGATTGCGTAGTTTTCAGCTGCGGTTCGTGACGAGCGTTGCTGTTTATCGCGGTTATGTTCTAACGGTTTGAAACTGAATAGGTTCAAAAGTGTGTATATGGAGCCAGAAGATTTATTTGTCGTTTCCACCCTATCACTCATTCGAATCAAAAACTGTAGGTACTGAAAACAAACGTTTGTCGTTAAAAATCGTAACCCAGAGCTGCATACAAATTTCATGGTTCAATCGCCCATGTCAACAATTCTATTTCTACCAGTTGCTTCTCGGGAAAAATCCTCGAACGCTAGCTGATCCGAAAAGCAGAAACAAGTTGAACGAGGTCTGCACACTAGCTATTATTTGTGGCTTTTATTATAGGGGGTAGTGGAGTCGAAAAAAAAAACACTTGAAACTTTTCCAAACCAGAGACAGCCAGGCTCAAGCGGCATCAGCAAACGATCCCAAAATCGAAGTGTACCGAAATGGAAAATAAAGTTACTGGCAGAGTGCAGTCGAGCGAGCGGCTTGCCAAACTACTAACCCGTCACGGGATGTTGGCGATGGGGTCGGAAAGAGTAGCACAGTAAGAGGAGCTGGACGATAGAACGAGGCACTTGGCAAAACCTAGATAAATCTTTATCTATTCTTGCGAATAGTCGAATGAATTTTCCTCAGGGATGTATTTACGCAGACACGATTTCACTGTGCAACAGCTGCAAGTTGTTCGATTTATCCAATTTACTCGTGCACCAACCGAGGACTTTTGTGGAACGGAACGGCTGACCGTCCGCTTTGTGTGTGTCTGTGGGTGTGCGTAAAGAAAACCCGAATCGGTTGCATGAGCAAACATGTTCGGATTAGAGTGCCTGGGAAATCCTTCCAGCTGTCAAAGTCCGAAGGAGTTAGTGCTCGAGGGTATTTTGGCTAATCGGATTTCGGGTCGACTTGGAAGTTTCAGTCGCTTGTCGATTCTTCATAATTCGAGTATAAACCGTGGAGAAATTTAATCTTGTTCGAGGTTTTCATTTTTATCGAGTAAGTAACAAGGAAATTATATTTTTATCGATTTGATTTTTAGAAGCACGGTTTCTGATTTTATTATATTCTACATAATTGGCTGATATTGGGTTGTACATATAAATCTACAAAAGTATTTTTTCTGTCTGTGAAGAGAAAGAGGTTGGTTAGTTGTGTGTTCCTCCAAGCTACCTTCGTGTGTACGGCCAAAAACGTGAGTAGCATAAAATGAAAAAATAATTTTGAAGCTGAGCATTTACAATCTTCATAATCCAATATCATAAAAGGTCAGAGAATTTCATAACGAGTTTCTTTTCTTCAACCGTTCACAGACGCACATCAATCAGACATGCATCATCGGATGTTTGCCGGATTGATGACACAAGTTCTGATTTAAATAGCTTTTAAAGAATCTTCTTCTACGTTTCACACGGTCCTTTTATATCACAGCCACTTCACATCCGCTTGGTGTGCCAAACGAAGAACTTTTCATTTCTAAACCAGGCCAACATTCCAATAAAATTTTGCTCAGCAAGCACACATATCTCTCGTTCGCAGCGCTTTAGATGCTATCAAACCTACCACAAGTCCACAACCCGCTCCCGCCACTTTGCTACACGACAAAAGACAAAATTGCGGTGCATTGCATATACGACAGCAACCCCTCAACACACATATTTCCGTCCTAACGAAACGGAACCGGTCGTTTTGTTGCCAGATGAAAGCGTCGTCTGCTTTTCTGGCCCACTTTTAAAGCTTAAACGCGCGAATACAATTCAAAAAAGGGGTAAACAAGACGGAAGATTTACAGGCGAGTGGATTTATGTTGAAATTGCACTTAAAATTTATATTTCCCACTGTTCTGCCTTTGAGCCAAAGGTGTGCTGCTTCCTAGGGTACCGTCGATGGATAGGAAGCTGGCGCAAACCAAAACCTGGATCGTATGGATCTCTCTCTCTCTCTCTCTATCTCCCTCGTTGAAGAAAGATGTATGGACGACGTCTATTTAAAGCAACGAGAAACCTGGAGATGCACTTTCGAGAATTTGCCCTCCCATTGCATATTGCGCACAATGTTCGAACAAGTGTGAGCTTTCATATAGCGATTAAAACAATGTGGGCTGCATGATGTATACGGCCGGAGATACGGAACGGGACGTTCTTCTTGTCCCGATTGTGGAATCAAAGCGAAGCTCTAGCGGAATTTTACCGCAATGGATTGCTGCGGTGAAACGGGATTTGATTATATGTTTTCCAATCTGAATTTCACAACGTTATCAGAATTTTCGGGTGGGTGATTTTTTTTTTTGGGCATCCGTTCTCTACTGTTCCTGAATCTCGATGATTGCTGCTTGGTTGATTTCTCAGCTAGTGAAACTATGAAACAATTAGGCAATACGAGACCAAAATAGGAAACGGAAACAGCGAACTATATGTCTAGAAATACAAAACCTAGACTGAATCGATTTAGCAGAGTTTATGACAAGCCCTCGCAGATTTCCTGTTTAGAAATCCAAAGGTCTGTTCCACGCTCTACAATTTATAGGATCAGAATTCGTGAAACGGATCACTGAAAATCGTGGTGTCTAGCTTTTGACGAGGGACTACGTCTTTGTTTTCTATACTGGTATGCATTCTGTAAAATTGGAAATGACACCGACAAAGATTGCGTCAGATTTCAAACGATAATAAGAGCATAACCACATGATGGATAACAATAACCAATATCGTCGGTTTCGTGCAACACTGGCACAACTCAAAAATCATAGTTTCGAGAAAAACGCGTTTAAAATTTGGCGTCGAAAACTTATTTTCCGATTTTCAAGAAAACTTTGAAGTTTGAGATTACCAATCCTCATTTAACAGTTTCAGGTCTGTTATGCACATATTATGAGCACGTTGTCCAAGTTTAAACCTTATTTTTACTAACTTTATGGAGAAATTCCGATTTGTGCAGCAAAGGCACTTCTACTCATAACTCTGGATTTTTTGGGAATTTTGAAACGGGGTTTCGTGGGATGAAACTTAACTAGATTTCGCATCGTTTGCCATCAAAAACTCAAAAATGCAAAATTTTGAGTTGTGCCAGTGTTGCACGAAGCCGACGATCTTTGGTTGTTGTTGGATAGATAAAATGTTGAACAATTTTGTAATACGCTATTCATCATGCTTTTTTCATTGCAAAGCGGTAAACACCGATGAAAAGTGTCGAAGATAAATTTACGCGAACAATGACCGAATCACATGCGAACATTCCTAGCACAGACGACATGAATAGACACCAACCATTCCCTGTGATATTCTCTGTATCAGTATCCAGAAAAAAAATTAACAAAGTCTCCCCGTCCCAATAGGTCAATTTATGTTTGCTTACATAAAGCTGGGCTAATTTGATGTCTCGAAAGTAAAGGTTTTTCTAAAAGTTTGAAACAACCCTTTTTTTGAACATTTCTAAACCTGCTGTTAGAGCGTAACAGAAACTGACGCCTTGAAAGAAAACATGCTGGTAAGAGCAATAGTACCGTAGAGTATATGTGGAGCAGAGCGCCACAGAGTGTTTTATTTTGCTGATTTCGTGCTCAAAATTAATAGCGTCCTCAAATTTGATTTTGGTGATATAATTTTTTGGAGAAGTATCTTTGTATATGATTGCTCTTCTTTCAGAATGAACGAATTAGTGACTAATTCACCTAGATACCCAGTGCCTTCAAGAAAGTTGTGGCAAATAATTCTGCTAGCAACTTTGTCAAAGGTGTCGAAATCCTATCGGTTATGTTAAAAAAGATATAAAAAGTGTTATATACAACGTTCACTCGAACCATAATTTCTAATATAACTTTTTTTCCTGAATTTTCTATATATTTGATGTCATCTACAAAATTATTAGCCAAATAGAAATACTCCTTTTGTGCTGAACATTTGATCTAGCTATAGTTCAAAATAAAAAGTTATTTGACCATTGAGTCCAGTGTCTTTTCGATTGTTCCAATGAAAAAAAAAATTGCATGAAAATTCGTACTTTTTCAAATAACTTTTTTTTAATATAGCGTTTTACAATCTTCAGCAGAAATATAACCTCTTGCAAACTGCACAATTTTGTTGAGGATCATAAAAACGTAGGAGATCATGGGAAAGAGTTGTAAAGAAAAATATGAATTTTCAGTCACAGTTTCACACAAGACGTCACCTAAAGTGTCAACTTTGTTGTGTTCTTCACTGGTTGTTTCAACTTTCCTCATAACGCTTCTAGAATTCTTATGAGCTGCTGTTGCAATGGAAATACAAATAAACTGTTAATAATTTTGAAACATTTTCGCAGTTAAGTCGTGGAAGAAATGAAACGAACACAGTTTCTTCGGATCCAGTGGTAACGGAAGTTGGCCGAAATTGCGCACGAAAGAATTAACAGAAGATACCAAAACTCTTCTTATTTAATTTGAACTAGACAGTGAAGAAGACAGCGGAGAATAAACTCGAAAATTTGATGATTGATTCACTTTATATGACGTCATGTGTGAAACTGTCACTCAAAATTCATATTTTGCTTCATAACTCTTTCCCATGATTTTCTATATTTTTATGATCTTCTTCAAAATTATATTTTTATGACCTTCTTCAAATAATGGTCGAATAACATTTTAATTTCGAATATGTATATGACTAGATCAAATGTTTAGCAATAAATATATTTTTATTTAGCTAATAGTTTTGTAGAAGATTTAAAATATGTACAACATCCAGGAGAAAAGTTATATTGAAAATTATGATTTAAGTGAACTTTGCATATAATACTTTTTATATCTTTTTTTACATAGAAGATAGCATTTCGACACCTTCGTCAAAGATGCTAGCAAATACATTTACTACAACTTTCTCGAAGACTGCAACTGTCTATCTTACTGTTCTGAAAAAAAATACATTTTTCAAATAATCACTAAATTAATACATTTTTCAAATAATAACTAAATCGTCCATTCTGGAAGAAGCGTAATAAAATACATACAAACTTTTCCAAATGAAGTGTATCACAAAAATCAAATTTGAGGACGCTATTAATTTAGAGCACGAAATCAGCAAAATAAAACACTGTGCTCCGGTAGTTTCTCGTCGTTTATCATTGCAGCGGGCACGACTTCTATTTGCGTGCAATCAAAACTGCAATTCTGCCACTGATGGTGTTTGAAGGTTTATTCCATGAATATGATTACCATAAAAACCATAAATTACTCAACAAGAATTGAAAATTTTTGCGACAGTTATAGGTTATTTTTATTTATTTTTTACCTTCGATACTCACCAAATAATCGTGACCTACATAATATCGAACAAGTAAGTTCCTCAAAATACTAATTTAAAGAAGAGTAAGAGCCGGTGAGTGCTTGTGAATTTTTTGTCCATTTACTAAGATCTATTCAGAATCTTTTTATTTTTACATTTCAACATTGTTAGATATATTATTATTTTTAACTTTACGAATAAAATAATATACTTATATCAGCTGTCTTCGTACTACAGTTAATGTAATTGTTGGCAAATGTAACAAATATGTGAAGTAGAAAATGAGAAACTTTAACTTCGTTGTAATTGTTAAATGTTGTTTGCACAAAAAAAAACACTACTGGCACAACATTACCAGGCGTAAATGAAGTTCTATCGAGTGTAATTGAATATATTTCTGAAAAAATTAAGAGGGTGAGAATTAAAATATGTAAATCACTGAACAAACGAATTTATTGTGTCTGTAATTACAGTAATTACAGTATTTAGTCCCACGTCACCATTTCATACAACCCTAGGGTTGTATACCTCGTAGTATTTCAAAAAAGTATTAAAAATTTCAAGAGTTTCACTCGGAAAGTTGATTTTCCTATAATTTTTTTAATTTGAGTAATTTTTTAAGTTGTATTTGTCATTCGAAACTAGGGTCAATATTCTTTTTAAGTAGACAAATCTTTAAAAATATTGCATTGCATTTGGTAAAATTTTCACAGCAGATGCATCTTAAGTTGTAGTTTATGAAAATATTTTTTTTAGACAAAAAAATATTTTTCGTAACTATTTAAAACAATATGTTGAAAAATTATGTTCTGGGGCACTGAAAAATCTGAAAAGTATTTTTGACAAAATTTCTAAGCTCTCCTGAAAATTTCGGGTTGGTGTTGTTATTAGTTCAAAAGATATGAGCTTTCAAAGACAGAGCCGCAACCCTATACCAACGATGTTTGACAGCCTGTCGCTCTGCTTCAAACCATCTAACGTCACAAAAATGTTCGATATTCCCAGTTACTAGATACCCTTACGCTTGATGTGGAATCTTCAAAGGTTGCGATTTTCTGAATTCATCGGAGATTTGTCGAAAGATTTTAAGGCGATGGACTTTTTGTGGATCGGATATATGCGGCCCTCAAACTGGACCGAGGCAATTTTTCGTCGCATCACATCCTCGGCGTGGTCCGGGCGATGGATCGACTTTGAAAAGTTCGGTGGGAATGCCGTCTTTCTGAACCGTTTTGCAATTTGCCAGCTCTTTCACTGCTTTCTCCACCTCGTCCATGAATGGTACTGATGGTAGATCCACAGCTAGTCTATCAATTTCAATATTCATTCTTAACAAGGGCTGACAAGTTTCGGTTCTTGATTCCATTGATATTCTTGGTGCAAGCTCCTCGGCTCGCTTCCAATGATGAAGTTTTTCCTGCGATGGAATCTCGTCTCAGCGGCTCAAGCTGCTCGATATCTCTCTCTGGCGCGACTCTTCGCTCGCCGGAATTCGCTGTCAAACCACGACTGTCATGCTGATCGTACTGTGGATATGTCTCCATTGTTCATTCAGATCTTCTCTAACTCTCTCATCGATACGCTCATCAACATTCTGCGAGTACTTTATAGCCACTCCTCCCTTTGATAACCGCCTGATGCTCAACTTTTGTCCTCGAATCCAATAAGTTTAAAGCCGGGCGCGAATCTTGCATACCGCGAGAAAATGATCTGTAATGTTTGCCGACCATCGATCAGAACATAGTTGATCTGAAACCAGGTGTGGCATTGTGCAACTCGATTCGAGCGATTTTCACTATTTTCGAGTACGTCACATACTGCCAGTTTAGCTTTCAGCTCAAAAGGAGCTGTCATTGTCATTTGTCCTTTGGCTCGTCTAACCCGCAAAGTCGAAAAAAATACGAAAAACAAAACGTAACACCCACCAGCGATCATTTAGCTTTGCTCGAGTTACTCGAAACGAAATGCGCAATGTCACCCCAGGCCTTTCATTATGGGTGTACTCAGGTATGAATTCGAATATTCTAACGTGCAAAATAAGTGCCACAGATCACCTCCTCCTCCTCGTCATCGGGTTTATCATTGGTCGGTACGTACACATTGATAATATGCATAAATGGTCAACAACCGGTTTCCATCTAATAACACACTCCATCTGTTTTCGTGTTAGCACAAAACTGACTCCTTTTCTGCTTTCACGCCGCCACACTGTAATAAATGTGATATTCAAATGATCTGTCCACAATACGATCAACTGCCTGAAATACACGTTCGTCCGTTTTCGGAGCTCTTCCAAAAATCGTTAACCTTTTTCGATCGCAGTTCGATTTTTGGTTCTGTATGACTATCTGGTTTTTCGCTGTAATTCAAATTCAGAATGCTACCTTACTAGAGCTGCGATACATGAACAAAGTGTACAATAAGTTCGAACTTTTTTGCGCACCATATGCATTCTGTGTATTGGTATTGATGTCAGTGTAAGCCTCATGTTGTTTTCCGCTCACGATGAAGGAGTGAGTACCGCGACGTCGTAGTTAAATTGTTTGCGAGAGGTTAGCGACCCGGCGACATATTCCGGGGTGGAGCGAAATTTCGTCCATACCACCATTCGTCGGTACCGGGATACGGCCAAGGACTGTGAGAGATCCGGGCGGCTGCGTTCGGTGAGGATGCCAGCAGTTATCAGGGTGGTGGAGGAGCGGGCTCGTCGAAAACTGAACCGCTTGATCCGGTAGACCGCTAATGACCTGGATGTGTCGATTGGGACTGCCCACATAATCATGGCGTGATTGTCGCAGCTGTACCCAATACGTTGTACAATCGGGTGCGGGTCTTGGATACCACGAGATAGTGATTACGTATGTAACTTCAGAAAAGTGCCGACCATCAATCAGAACATGGTCGATCTGAGAACAGACCAAACCCTTTGGGTGCATCCAGGTGTGTTTATAAATATTTCGGTATGCAAAATTAGTGCTACAGATAGCCATGCCTCTGGCTGCAACGAAATCAATAAGATAAGATCTGCCTCCATGCCCACTGTAGTAAATGTGGTTCCTAAATGAACTGTCCACAATAGGATCTACTGCCCTACCTACACGTGCCGGTTCGAGAAGAGTCCTCACATTTCCAGAGTTTCCAATAATCGTTGTCCTTTTTCGATCACCAAGGTCCATGCCGATTATTCCGTTCCGTATTATTATCTGGATTGTTCGTAGTAGTTCAGATTCGGTGTGCTACCTTACGGGGCTGCCGTCTTAGATATAGCTAGCAAGGCACCGCATCTCATGCTTCAGTCGCCCGGTCCTAACTAACGTTGTTCCAAATCCTACTCTGGCTCCTGCTTTAAACGGTAGTCCTTATCCTGCCCATATTTTCTGCTACAAATCTGCATTCTTGATGCTTGTCTACCGAGTTACAAGCAGCTATGTCCAAAACACGCTCTGCACTGAGGGATATATTTGAAACACGAAACGGCGTGCTTAGCAATTGCCACTCACTGTTGGTGTAAGACAGACGGCACGAAGGGCGAAACTTGAATCACCGAAGCCAGTGGCAGTGTTATACGATCGCCACTGGTGCCTCAAGCTTCGGCAAACACCGGAAACGAGGAATTTACTTTCATGAGAGCACCGTAGCCGAATGTTTGAACTTCGTAGAAACACCTCGGTCACTGTCATATGGCTCTGCTAGACTTAATGCGAAGGAAAATGTTCCCAAATATACTTACATTGTTGATATTATTCTTTACGTGAGACCAGTGTTTTCCGAAGCTAGATCCACCAGCGCCGGTGTTTACCGAAGCTTAAAGCACCAGTGGCGACCATATAACACTGACACTGCCTTCGGTGTTTCAAGTTTCGCCCTTCGTGCCGTGTGTCTAGCACTAACACCGAGTGGTGGTAGCAAGACACGTCGTATCGTGTTGCTATGCAAAAACCGCACCAGTGCAGCACGGTTCAGTGTTTATACCATGGCTGGTTACAAGTACTCCATGTGTCGCATTTGGCTTATGCGGGTGTCTCCGCACCGGACTCATGATATTACCACTTGGCATCGATTCCCAGCAACGAGTATCCCCTTTTATTTTTCGGAGGAAGGTTTCCCGGGATTATGTTCCTTATTCTTCAGGCGCCCCAGATAACGTCAGTTGTCCATCTTTAAAAATTATCAACAGCGTCCTCGATAAAGAATCCTGAGAAAGAATCCTCAAAACTGTTTGGCTTAGACTGGACCAGGAGTCATGAATGAGAATCGCGTGATGAAAAGCCCATCGGATTCGAAACCTTCCACTTTAAACGAAAACGATCAGATTCGGTTTAACTGGTTCGCGATGGTTTTGGAGGACACTACCGTAACTAATACACAGAAAATTTGCAGCAACTGGCAACACGGTCAATTACCAAACCAAATAAAGCAAATGTCAAACCATATCATCTCACTATAGTGTGAACATTCAAAGTGATATCATCTAGCGATATCAGGTGATATGCGGTGTAGTCTGAACAAGACATTAGGCTATGGCTACCGCTTCGGCTGTGAAGATACTATTCTGATCTGAGAGTCGACTACAGAGTGCGATATCAGATACGGAGATTGTTATTCAAAGTTTACCTCTAGTTACTAACCTATCGGGCATCCAAGCGTGATTACATACATTTGTGATGTGGGTTTTCCTTTTTTACCTCGTCCAATGTTTGGGTAACAGTCTCAAAGAGAATGTTGGTTCCACCGACTGGGCAGAATACGTGCTGTCAGGGGTCTTGAAGGTTGTTGTAATACAGGTGCTGAATTAGACGTCGATTCACCATCCTTTCCATCACTGTTGATGGGCAACATGTTAGCGAAATAGATCGATAATGCACCGGGGATGGTCCAGTTTTGTTTTTTTTTAACGGGTTAAATCATCAAACTCTGGGGGAAGTTGGGTTTGGTTCAGCTTTGGTTTGAGATTTCTGGAAGCTTCAATTTATCATTTTTATTTAGCTTGTTAAGTCATAGATAACAAACGTCATCGGGCCCCGTTGATTCAGGTTAAAGCTTGTAAAATCTTTCACGTGGATATTTTTTTGGCAACGGCCCCCGTCCACTTTCGACAACCGCTCACACAAATTTTAAAAATTTTAGTTGGACCAATATATTTCACAACCCTACAGTTGTCCACGTGAAATGTGGATGGCCCGTTTACAAGCTATGTTTAATCTAAAAAATCTGTAAAATCTGCAACCTAAAATTAAACAGTTTTAATATGTAAAATTTACTGAAGTCTTGCGGTCAAATTGCCAATCGTGTGAAATCCGTGCAGGATGAAATGGTAAAGGTTTTAAGGATTTAATCCTAAACATACCTCAACACTCAAACCGACTTCATAAATAACACAGACCGAAAATTTATCGCCAGGAAATGGTTCCTCAATTCCTGCTTGTCTACCCGACTGGGGCTGCCTAGTCTAGGGATGAAACTGTGTTCCCTGTCACTTGCACCGGGGTTCAAGAGCTGATTTAAAATCTGTGCTGGCTTCTCTGCTGCCAGCCGGTTTCCGTGGCATGTTCTTGATAATTTAATTCCTGAATTTGCATGTATTTTAAACCATTCCAAGTTCCATGTTTGCATGCCACACACTCTACAGCTAAAACACGGTTCAACATTGGCAAAGGCTTTGCGTCTTCGGAAACCCTTTCTCTATTTGTGAGGGTTTGAGGAACGAAGGTGCATACCTACATTGTACGTAACGACCTTCTTTTAACTGCTTTCCTCCATCCTTTCTTCAAACTGTTTGAGTTTGAGGAGACTAAGCAAACTGGAGGCTAATCTGCATATAGATTTCAATTTCATATTTATTCTGGAATGTATAATTGCACAAACTGCTGTTCTTCGGTTGTAAAACATGCAGCGATTTTCCCAAAGTGTCGCAAGAAGCCAGGCGTAGGGTTGTCGCTGAGGTCCGGTACGAGGTCTTGTACAAGCACCGCATGTGTTTATTTTCAATCATTCCTTCGAGGCACTGAGAAACAGTGTGTAAAATATCCGAAACTGGTTAGCGAACCTCTGTTAGTAATAAGAACACATGAAATCGGTAAATAATTTTAGATCGCAGCCACGGCACCAGCAGTGACAGTATCTCGGTATCGAATGTATAAAACTTTTTACGCCATACTCGCACGGGAAGCTGGTTGCTACGGGATTGGTGCCGCTCCGAGGCAATATAATGGTCGTTCAAAATCCAATTTTGGTAAAGCAATTTGGCGCGTTATAGGCAAATGAGCGGCTAATAGCGAAAATTTCGTACACAGCGGTGGCGCGTTTTCCTCATTCAGTGTGATGTAAACTAAATTGATGGAGGGAGTGTGAATTTTTAATCAAAATTGGATCACATTTAGCAATAAGCGGATATTTTTTTTTCCGTCGATGGGCTAGAAGGAGATAACGAGAAAGTTTATAATTCATTCACTGTAGAGAGGAATTTTCCGTCCCGACTGCAAATGGACTTCTGGCAACGTTTGCAACTCACTTAATGCCATTAATTTATTGAGATGAGATAAGATCCAACTACATACCGCGCATAAATTATTTCAGCAGCTTTCAACACCGACGGTGAATTCTCGCCAGTCATTCATTAATTTTCATTTCGTTTCTCTTATCCTTCGACTGCTGCAGAAATGTTCATTTTAAAAGGCTAATATTTTCGTTTATTTTTCCCTCTTTTTGTGCAGGCTTCGCAGACAGTAATGATCATCAATTATCATCATCCATACTGCCTGGTGGGTTGGACTCGGACCGTCAAGGTTTCGCCCGAAGCAATACAAGTAGTAACAGAACAAGTACTTCACGAAGCCAAAGTTGGGAGCAGCAGAAACAGCAGCAACATGTAGTCGGAGAAGGAAAATTAATTGACAATAAACTGCGGGACAAACTACTTTCTTTCGTCGGCTCGCATCGGAGGACCAAGCGGGAGGATGTTTCCAGCACAGATAAGATAAATAACTATTACGCTAAACGAATCAGTGATGTGGAACCCGCAGTGGAGGGGGCGGATATTCCACGTATCACCGAGGTGGTCCTTCCTGTCAGTAACCTAAGCGAGGAACGAATCCGAGAGGAGAACGAACTGCTCGAACATCTGAACCGGTAAGTTCAAGGGTCTCTAGAAAAAAAATTTGCCCAAATTAACACATCCATCTCATGAATAAAAGAATATCCGCTCCGCAGCATCTACCCAATCGAAAAAAGTAGATACCGCGAATTTTCCATGTGGAGCCAATCTGTATACCGCACACCACATATGGTAATTCAATGTGACATTTCAATTCGGTGACATTTTGTTACGCGTCAACGGTATAACTTTTACGCACGGTGGCACGCCCGCACCCGCCCAGGCACAGGGAGAGCTAACCAAATTCTATGCCCCCATAAATCGCTGCTCCTTATTAGTCACAGTCGAACGAATTCCACACCAACTTTGAACTTTCAGCCAACGCTGCTGCCACGATGGCAATGATCCTGCATCCGCTGTTTATCTCGAACGATTGAGCCGAATATATTTTATCGCGTTTTACAGCTAACGCTACCGCGGCCGTCTCTGCCGCTGCCGCCGCCGGTAAGCGTTATAAAATTAGGAAGGCACGGAAGTTGAAACATGGCGCTTCAGCAAGGTTAACCTTTGTTCCTACAGGCATTAACGTTCGGTTGGTCTGTGGCCTGAGGTTCTCAGTGCCGTTTTTTGCACTCCAACAACACACCGTTGAATCTGTTTTTTCAGGGTGCGTTCAAGTGTGTGGAGGCAAACAAACAAGTAGGTGTTGGTTGATGCGATTTTTGTTTTTTTTTTTGCCCAATCGAAGTGTTTAAACTCGTCAGATTAACACCGAATACTGGGATGTGAATAATTTAAGTGCATTAGCATTTAAAATATTTCGCCTGAGGATATTATTGTGAACTGGATCGATTGCTTCTTGAATTTTCTTCTATTTCACGACAAGTACTTGCCAATTGGGTATTAATTCCTAATCAGGTTTAACTCTTTTTTCACTTGAAATGTGGAAACTCAGAACACTCATGAAGAGAATCATGATTTAAGTAGCACATTAAAAAAATCAAAATATCAATACCTAATACTGAAGTATCAAAATGATTTAATTCAATCGAATCAAGAGAAAAAATCGAATCCAAACAATGGAGAAATGATAATATTTTTTATGTTCTAATTTAATGTTGATCTATTTCCAGTATAGATTTAAGATTATGTTTAGATATAGGGTAATACGGGTCGGAACTCGGTTATAAACTTTAATAACATTGGTCAACAAAAGCGAAAAAAAGAATTGCGAAAAAGAGCTCAAACTGGCGATATTAACGATTGTATCTTTGTTATTATTCTTGTGAATTTTGGTGCCCCTAGCGAGTTCAGAAGTGCAACAAAAAGCCGCAGAGTAATCACCCGCGGGGTTCGTTTAGCTTCTATATTTGCTTACGGGATACCTACATATAAGTTCAACTTTAGGCATTTCCTACTTGGCTAAGAGCTTCGAAGTTCACAGGACTGGTTAAAAGCTACAATTTTAATTGTTCTTTATGTTTTCAATTTATCTATGTCATATGTTTGTTTAAAGCCAGAAAGGTTTGTTTGATCGGTGCGACGTCCGCAGCTAAGTTATAGATGATAATTCCGTTTTTTTTTCAAAAATAATATACATCGTGAAAAAATTTTCTGAGAAAAATTGAAGAGGTTGTGTACAAGACCCCGTTGTTCCCGTTTCGTCGGCAGCAGAGGAGCTTTAATATATAGCAGTAATTCATATTCGGAAAAACACCTCCCTGGACAATAGAGACCATTACGCAGCAATTGATAAAATTGACCTACCGGAAATTAAAGCCCAGCACGAGCAGTACGGGAATCTGTCTTTTCCTTGAATTTGTCTCTTTTGTCACAATAAGACACTGTAACTTGCAAATTCGATTGCATGGAATAGCGTTGGACGGATGAACAAACGGAATAGCGATGTGATGAAAAAAACCACTATGACTGTTTTGAATACCGTGAAACGGGGTGAATAGAAACACCTTCCAACACATTTGTGGTTATTAAAAAAAAACGTGTTAAGTTAGAGTCGATATAAATCTACTAAAACATGGGTCTTACCTCCCTCTCTAATTACTGCATAGAGTCATTTTGAATCAATTGTTTATCGTCTCTATGTTAAATAAAAAATGATATGTTTCTAGTCACCCCACCATGGGGCGAATAGAAACAGTACTCTATAAACTAAGTTTCCAATTATAATTACGAAAAAACAAAACGGGTTCATGACTACGCAGTGTAAACAAGGTTTTTATTGAAAAGGAACACCTGTGCGATTTTCCAGTCAAATCGAAAACAATTGAACAAAATTAATAAATGGGATTTGAATTGCTTAGTTGAGGGTAATCACCTTCTGATCGACTGTGGTGCCCAATCACGCTCTGTCCTGACTGCACTGCAATCTTCGTCCTTTTGGCTCTTGTAGGAGCTTGACCACATCGTGTTTCTTTCAGAAGTGAGACGAGACTTTCGTCAAGTTTCTGACAGTCGTCTCTCACCTCATCCAAATTCGGAACTGACGGTAACATATCCAAAACAGGCTTCCTGTCTAGTGGTACAATTCCGCATTTTCTGAAGCCGGCACGGACATTTGCTGGTCCGTTTTTGCCGATGTCACGCATCAGTTGACTAAGAAGCCTCGGGAACTTGTCCTTCGGCAAAGATGACTCGAATTTACCAGGACCGCTCTTCCACTTCTCCAAAATTTTTCGCCAGGCAGTCTTTAGAGGACGAAAAAAGGCCACGTCTAACGGTTGCGGTGTGTTGAATTGGGAGGCAAGAAAATGAGGTCGATGTCATTTTTGGTGCAGGTATCTAGGACCTTTAGCGTTAAATGCGATGCAAGATTATCGCCAATCAAAACTTTCTTTCCGGTTTGTTTTTTCAGATATGGCACTGCAATTGTGGTCAGCCAGTCTTCAAACGAAGAGCTTTCAAATCATCCAGATTTCGATCTGTTATGCCTGGTGTTTTTCGGCCCTCCCTCAGTCCATGAACTATACAAATGAACTGCTTTGTATACAACGTAAGGTGACAGTATTGTACCATTTCCAGCTGCGCTAAACATGACAGAAACTGATGCTTTGGTGCTGTTTATTACCCTTTCGGAGTACTTGCATCCACGTTTAGTGATAACTCGCTTTCTGCCTGGGTCGTCACTCAAATTCGTCTCGTCGAAGTTTACAATGTTGGACGGTGGTACGTTTTGAAGCTCGATTGATAATTTGTCGAAATATTGGTTGATGTCGTCACGGGAAATAGCAGCTCTCTTTCTTTTGATATTTTGGTACATTCGGAATGATAAATTCTCCTTATTCCTTAAAAAGGAAGACACGAAATCTCTGCCGGGCAGATTATTTTTAAACTTCGGCACCTTCCTTTGCTGCCTGTCCAGGTACTCCTTAACTAGGCAACGCAACGTTTTTAATAGGACATCCCCAATCGGAACAAACCTTTAGTCTATCAAACAACAGTTGCTCATCTTTCTTTGTAAGACAAGTTTGTCCTCCTTGAGGTTTAATGGCACTTCCGTGTTTATAATGACGATAGATTACAGAATAATGAATGCTGTATTTTTTTAGCTGCTTCCCGCAACGACAATTTTATTTTTGTTAACATCGTTCACAGCTAGCTTCAGTATAGTTGGATCTGGCTTTTCGTATTTCTTCAATGCAGTCGACTTATAATTTCTTACCATTTTTTGGCCTAAATTACAATAAAAAATAATGAAAAGAAAATCCTTAGTGAAAATATAACAATCAGAATAAAGAGCACCATTGTTTCTATTGACCCTGCAAATCTTTGAAATCGTGTTTTTTTTTGTCACACAAGAAAAAAATGAAAAATACCTGTTGTGAATCGAAAATTCCGTCAGAACCAAACGAATAACACTTCAATCTAACAAAATCAGTATAAGTATCAAACGAACTTGCAAGGATTTTGCCGCCACGGGTGAAGTTTTTGAGAACAACAAAAAGCTAGAGTGACGACGATAAACTTTGAACAATAAGGAACCGAATGACAGCAGCGTTGCCATCTAAATGGTAATACGGTATTATTCTTCTATTTTTAGACTGTCAGATAAAAATATATTAGTGAGATAGTTTGCTTAATCATTTCTCAGAAAAAACAAACTTGTGATAGTAAGAAGTTTCGTTTCTATTCACCCCGTTTCATGGTACTTACGGAGAAAACTTACGCAGCAACTGGGTAGCGCGGCGTAGGTGGTGAAATGAAAGAATTCGAAAAAGGGGACGGCTGCGCTACACTGGTATACATACGTTGTGCGCGAAGTACATCAGTTTTGCGTTAGATGTATAACCGTCAACGAGCAGCTGTGCGCACGATGGGTGCCGTGTCAAACGTGTCTTCGGAGAATCTGCAATTAATTACGCGCAAGAGGACGGATTAATTTGGCGATTCCTGACATGGATCCACCACTAACGCTTGAGTTTAACCAGCACACAGTGGTCCAATAAGGCAAAAAGTGGAACTTAATTCCATAGCGCTTTTCACCTTCATCCTAGCTTCATAGTGTCTTCGGAACAATTGTTTGTATGAATGACCCGCATAATCGCTATCGTTAGATTTGATTTCTATACGTTGTTGAAGTTATCGAAAAAATAAGCTAAAATATGCTATAACTTGGCAAGGAAAAGTTCTGGAGATGACTAGCCTCTTACGAAAACGTGTGTTTTGTATGTACAAATGCTTCTTTAGGACAACGTTTTCTTTTAAAACGTAACTAACAAGAGTTAAGTACAAAAATACTAAATTTTTAGTTACTTTTATAGAAAATATTCCGTAACTCTGTAACCAATGAAGATAGGAATTTTGTTTGTTCAACAAAGTACCATATTTTTGCACGTTCTAAAACTTTGCCAAATAATTCATTCCTCTATCTCTTAACACAAAAAAGTTAGTATTTCTGATATATGAAAACCTACTGTAACATATGATCGCCGTTCTCTAATATGGGTGGATTGGGACAAATGGAGCCTACAGGAGTTTATAGTACTTTAGCTTAACTTCAAGGAAAAGTATCGACATCATGATTCTTCTTACCCCTTTTTAACCTATACGTTCTTGAAGTTATCAAAAAATTAGCTAAAATACGATATAACTTTGTTAGTAAAAGTCTTAGAGAGATATACTCTTTGGCAAAAATGTGTGTTTTGCGTGCCCTAAAAATTCCTCCGAACAACACTTACGTGTAAAATGCAACTAACAAAAGTTAAGTACAAAAAAAACTAACTTTTAAGTAAATTCCATGTAATATACTCTATAACTTTGTATGGAAAAAAGACAAGACATTCATTTGTTCAACAAAGTTTCATATTTTTGCATCTTCTACAACTTTTCTAAATAAACTATTTGTCTATCTCTCAACACAAAAAAGTTATTTTTTTTATTTTTAGTATAATTAACTTTTCATATATTTTGACAATTTGTGATTATGCGGGTCATTCATACAAACGATTGTTCCGAAGACACTATTAAGCTAAAATGAAGGTGAAAGGCGCAATTGAATTAAGTACCACTTTTTGCCTTATTGGACCACTGCACAGTGGTACGAGAGTTAAAAGACGTGAACTTAATTCATTTGCTCTCCAAATAATGGTTTTATTGAGATAATATCTTCCGAAGATATTTAGTATATAAAAAGGCTCGAATCATGACAGAAAATTTTAGTTCGAAACTCAACCGCTAGTGGCGCTGCGAAATCTAACTTCTTAGCCTTACACTTTAGAGAAATGGTGTCTTCAGCAAAGTTAAAAAAAGTTCTTTCAAAAAACTTTGTCGAGGACACTTTTCTTCTAACTCTTCTTGTTTTTGATATATAACGTTTTTCATTAGACTTGTCTTTAAAATTAGTTTTTTTTTTCAAATATACAAAAAACTGTAACATTTAGAAGGTTATAGTATTCAACATATATTTGTATATCATTAAAACACACAACCTTGTAGAAGACACGAAATAGATAGCTTCCACACAAATCGAGTTATTGCCGAATAATATTGAAAAAGCATCATTTTTTGTGCATACCAAGAGCACAAAACAGCAAAAACTAGCAGACGAAACCTGCATAGAATGAAATATTATCATAATCACTCTACGAAATCACTTTGAACGTTTGTCCCTTCCAGTATCTTCATTGCCTAAGTTTTGTTTCAAAAACAGCCTTACTCAACGTTTTCGATGACAATACACGTGAAAATGTTGGCCAGATTACTGATCACTACATACCTTTTCCAAATTAAACATGTTGTATTGTTCCCATAATTAAATTATATTTTCATGCATTAACTTTGCTAAAATAAATGAATAAAAAATATTAAGTTGAAAAATCATCCCCATCAGAATTAGCATTATCCTCCTAATTAATATATAGTCTGTATTCTGCATCACCGCACTGCTTATAATTGGATCTGTTGATTACAGAAAACGGTGTAGTAAATCAACATTTAAAGCTGTTCTAGAAAACTTTTTGGTGTGGTCTAATCTGTATCTATGAAGGTAATAATTATTTTTCGTTTTGAAATATTTCAGCAAGTTCACCATACCTCTTGATGACTTTGTGCCGGCTCTCTTGTGAATCTATGAACTGTTTTTTTGAATTTCATATCAGGCAATGAAGATACTAAAAGGCACTGTGCAGTGCCGTTTGCCTCGCACAGTTCGTCGATAATCATTGGCAACATGGTAAAATAATCGATAAACAATACCAAGGTAGAGCTGCCGCGTAAGATGAAGAGAAAAGTGCTCTTGCATTAAGACAATGCTTTCGCTCATTCTGCTCAAAATACGACCTTATCGGTTGGAATAATTTTGCTACAAACTGGGTTTTCACTGACCGTATTCTCCAGATTTAGGTCCACGCGACTGGGTCTTGTTCCGTCGGTTGAAGAGAGGGCTCTCTGACAAGTGATTAAATTACTTAAACGTTAATAAAAATTTCTCTAACGTCTCTAACGTAATTTGAAACAGATCGTGTAAAAAAGATCGCGTCGTTTTGACAAAATCTTTCGCTATGTGGTAAGTGTGTGTATGTGTGCGTGTATGTGTGTGTATGTGTGCATATTGATATATGTGTGCATATGTGTGTATGTATGTGTGTGTGTTATAACTTGGTTCATATACAAATGTTTCTCATGTCACAAATCGCGTAATTTCGAGAAAATCGCGTAAAGAAACGTGTAAAATAAAATCACGTAAAAAAATCGTGTAAAAACAGAATTTAGTATGCAGATTCATCCGCCAGTTACATGCAACGACATAACTTGGAAAAATCGGTTGATAAATTATCTAAAAGATTTCTTCACCAAGTATAGAAACAACTCTTTTTATCACTACTAGCAACGTTTTAGCGGGTCTCCTACGAAAGGCAAAAAACCAAAAGGCGGAATCGCGAAAGGCAGAATCGCGAAAAGCAGAATTACGAAAGGGAGAATATATTATAAGGCAGAATAACGAATGGCAGTATCACGAATAACGAAATCACAAAGCGCACGAATTACAAGAGTTCACATCAGAGCGGGGGCCTAGCGTGGTTGGTAACGTCTCTGCCAACCACGGTCGATGCTTGGGTTCGAATCCCACCGCCGACATAGGTGTCGATGGTTGTGAGGTGGCGTGATCCGCTCACAACCCAACTGGTCTAGATTCAATCCTAGCCGACACCGGGAGATTTTCTGAGGCGAAAAATCTCTGGGATCACGCCTTCCATCGCATGAGGAAGTAAAGCCGTTGGCGCCGGTCCGTTAATAAACGGGTCGTGAGTTAGGGTCCTGGGTGGAGTCGCCTCCCCGGGCGTCGGTGATTGGCACAACAACAGTGGCGGAACTAGACCGACGGAGAATAAGCGAGAATAAAAAAAAAAAAGAGTTCACATCAATGGACAACGTAATCCTTATTCCCTAACAAATAAAAAAGAACACGAATGGCAAAATCACAATATGTTAGATTCGATTTTGGTTATGTACTTTACTAACATTCTGTCATCTTTTTTCTCTTTAACAACACACACTCGCGGCGTTTGGCCCACTTTATTGTCCAAGTGTATGCTGTCCTTACTCGCTACCGCTCGTTTGGGCTAAACTAAAGGGAAGAAAATCTCTTTGAATAATCCTAGAAAACCAGTAGATCAGTCGTTTGTATGCGAGAGGCCACCGTTTCTGACGGTGGGTCGGCGGCCGGCTCAGACCGCGGAAACCACGGTGGCTTTGTGCCGCCTCAGTTCTTTGCCCTCGATTATGCGTCTTCGCCGCATGAATTGTTTTATGTTAATTATACCTAACATCGAAAAATTATTCTCCGCGATGCCGTGAGGGTCGTGAGGACCTAAACCAAACCAGTTTGCGCGTTTCGGATCCAAAAATTAGGCTTGATTTGTACCTTTCATCAAAACTAATCATTGCTTGCGACCAGTTATTAAGTCTGGTTACCAAATAATAATAAATAATAAATGTAGAGTATCAGTTTTGGTACCGTGACCAGGATTCACATCAGTTTGCCATCACGCACCTGGCTCTCGTCAGCCAGATTTTGCTTCCAGTGATCCTGCCTTTCGTTCCATTTGAAATTCTGCTTTTCATATTTCCGACTTTTGAAATATTCTGTCTTGTGTTTACGGTCATAGAGTTCTGCCATTCATGATTCTGCCTGTCGTGCTTCTGCCTTTTGTTATTCTGCCTTCTGTGGTGAACCCGTTTTAGCTAGTGGTAGAGAAATAATAACCACTTTAATTTAATAATCTTGATGTGTTAAAAAGTGCCATGGCAAATTTGTTTGATTTATGGTCATTTTGGATTGCCATTTGCGATGACTCTAGCTCTTTTATTATATCTTTACACACTGCAAGTAAGCAAACAACACATATTACAACACACGTTTCCAGCAACCGTCCGTACATTTACCCATGACAAGGTGAATCACTTCGCGATGCTGTTCGCGTTTACTATATCATTGGCCTAGCATAACCGGACTTATTCAGCAATGCTGTGCAGTGCGGTCCGTTGGTTTCGTCTGTTAGTTCGTCTACTGTGGAAAGCCGCGATCGGATGAGCGGCCGCCGCTCTGTTTAAGCCAGTTGAACTACTCCATTATCTACAATAAAGACTAAATTTTTGTGTGCCAGTTTTTATACGAGTTCCGCTGGGTGTGCCGTTGTGCCCTCGAGTACTAAAAAAACAACAACAACAACAAAGTTTGTATACTCTACTATCGGCTGTGTTGGGTAAGAAACGAGTTGTGATTGGTTGACTTTGTTTCAGTTCTGATTGGCCGAAATATCCGTTTAACGAAGCTCTACATTTTGCAATAGTACAATAGCTAGCGTGACGTAATCATTATTTTCCGCATTTTGGTGGACGCCTTGATAATTTCCCAATCGATTGCTGTGAGAGTAAAGAGGCATCCGTTGAACACTGACTGAGTTTATTTACTGAGTGGATCATCTGACATAAAGTCTTAATGAAATCGAGGATAACCTTTAAAAGGAACTAGACTTAGCTACTCTATGTTTGAAAATATGACTAGGCTCGCCAGATTCAAAATGATGCTCGACACTCGTGAATGTTCTCACACAAAAAGCAACAGGTTCATAATAACCAAAGTTCGATGGAATTGTTCATAGGCATCGAAGAAGGCCTCAGCATAATTTGACGTTGGAAATGCATCAAGGACAGCAGTTTTGGGGAAACCAATTCAGCGTTCAAAATCCTGATAATACATACAGTAAAGTGTCAAGTCCAAGAAGGCGGACACGATCCGGGTAGGGTGGCAGATTGGTAGGATCACGCCAAGGTAAATCTTTCAGGGCCAATCGAATGAAACGTATCTATATACGCTTGTGGCGCAGGTTCCATGAAAGCTGATGCGGACTCCAAACCACACTTACGTTTTCTAGTAGTATAGAACTTTTAACCAAAAATTTAGCCAACTGCAGCATGGTGTCTATCTAAAATCAGCTTTCGGTCAAGAATAACTTAAAGGTCGTTGACGTATTCGACTCTACGTAGCACTTCCCCGTTGGCAGCATAATAGAAAAATATTGACATTTTAATGCGGTGAAAGGTTATCACTTTACATTTTGCAGTACTTAAAATTAGGAAGTTTAGTTTACACCACGTCACAAAGTTATTCAAAAATGATTGTAGACAATTGAAGACGATAACAATCTTCGATGGTTCGAATCGTCAAGTAAATTTTCAAATCACCGGCGTAAACTAATCATTGACATCGTGGAAGAAAATAATGAAAAGAAGCGGTCCTAGGTTGCTACCCTGCGGTACACCAAATTTGTTCGTGAGCGCAGACGATACACCAGATCCAAGCTTAACTTGCAAAATTCTATTGGACAGTAATGAACCAAGCCACTCAATAAACTGCGATGAAGTACCAAGACGGGAAATTTTGTTCAGTAGTATTCGAATATCAATTCGGTCGAAGGCAGCTTTTAAGGTCCGTGTAAATAACGTCAACCTGTTCGTTTCGTTCGAGTTAAAAAATTCAATTCAATGCAATAGAGCTTACAATGATCTCAAATAATTTAGACATTAGTTGTTCCACGGTAGTTTTTGACATTTCGACGGTCACTACTTTCGAAAACCGGAAACATATAGGAGTGCTGCCATACCTCTGGAAACTTCCCTAGAGCCAAAGATTGGTTGAATATGATGCAAAGTGGAGCAGCCAAGATATCAATACAACGGCACAGAAGAACGGCCGGTATTCCGTCGGGACCAACAGTTCTAGTTTAAAATAGTTTATTTGACACGGCACGATAAGTCGGGACCAAAAGTGTACGAACATTCAAGTTTCTTAGCGGCGGTAGTAATCATATCATGCGTAGTTAACATCAAGTCACTCAGTTCTAAGCAAGTTTCGTAATGCCCACGATTTTTCGGCTTTTCAATTTATTCAATTCATTTATTTACATCAAAATAAATTTAACAAGAAATAAAATAAAAAATTAGTTATAACTGAGAAAATACTCTCAAACTTGAATTTCCCGTAATGGTTCTTGTGCTGACATATAGATCAAATTTGTTGAGTCGATTGCCTATTAATGATAAAAATATTTCCAGAGTCAAGTAAGTGAATGTAAGTAAAATAACAAAAGAAAACAATTTTTCTAGGTTTGTTCATTGCAAATTTGAATAATGCATTACTACGAAAAATAGAGTCCTACTTGTATTTCAATTTCGCATTCAAATTTTTTTTTGCAATAAATTCATAAATTACCGATAAACTTCAACAACAAAAATTCAACTTCATTCTTGCTCTGAATACGGCAGCGAGCGAAACCTAGCTTCTGCTGTTGTTCATTGTCGTCACACCGCACTGTGGGGCAGAACCCAGAAAAGTCGCGACAAAACTAAAAAAAATGAAATTCAGTTTTCATGCCTCATTTTATTTTCTATTTGCAGTAGACATGTTATCGACTAGAAATCATGATAATTCACTTTGAAAAATAATTTAGAAAATGTGCTTCAATATTGTAAAAGTGAGGATTTACAAGGCTTGTAAAATGGAAGAAAATATTTTCTCAGATATTTTCCAGTAGGCCATGCAAATACTAAGAAATTAATTAGCTAACTCAGATGATCCTCATAAAACAGAGTATAAACTAATAGGTAATGTGATATTAAGACAGTTTTGTTGAAAATAGGTTCGTAGGAGGCATAGTATGTAAAACAAGGTTTTTTTGTAATTTTTCCTCATTTTCGGCAATATGAAAAACATAAAGTTCTACGTTGTTCTGCTATGACACTATTATTGTACTAAAATACAAGGTATTGGCTAGTACTAAACCAAAAATCAGCTGCTACTAGTTGCGACTTACCGAGTAATTCGAGTTTTCGCAACGATTGTTTCCATGTCAATTCATGTAAAAAATCGTCATTCAGCAGTGTCCGTATCGATGTTTTTCCTACAATAGGCTTTGCTGAATGCCGGTGTATGCAACACGACCATGATAATGTTTGGGGGTCTTTCGAAACTGACGTCCAGTAGTATTAAGACCCCTCGGGAATGATTATTAGTACTAGGAAACAGTTTGTTATTGGGTGAACAGTGTTTTAAACAAAAGTAAGCGTTTAGTAGTCCTGTTAAATGGTATAAAATTAAACAAGAGGAGCTCTTAGAAAGGGAACATGACCAACTAATCTTTAATTGAACAAAGTTCCTATTTGTAACATTTTATCACAAACAATAACATTGACATTATATTTTATATTCTTCATCAAATATGATGACACATCACAGGTTGACAAAAAAAAACTATACAAAGGAAACTACGAACCTTCAATAATTCATTTCATGATGACTCGAAAGTTCGAATATATCTGAAATTGAAATATATATTGAAATATATTGTCCCAGTTATAATTCATTACTGAAATTTTATGTTTATGAATAATGAAAATAATTTTATCTCGTTAACGGTCAGTCCTACAGTTGTAATATGTTAGACAACTTTTTGTCAATCGATGATATAAACAACTTTCCCGAAGAAACAAAATGGCTAGCACTATTTATTCAAAAGATAGATTATCTGTAGAAAAAAAATTAAAGCTTCCTGAATACATTTTTCAAGAAGATGTTTTTATGGTGAACAACATTGCCAAAGATATGAACACTGTGAAAGCAACTGTTAAGGAGTTATGAGGTTTTGTCGCGCCAACGGACCAATTTGCCCCACTGTGCACCGGTGACGGCTTAAGTGGTAAACATGATCTGGAGCAGAGAACTGATCTCCATCAAATTGACTAACCCAAATCGAGTGTATTCCCAAAACTATTGGTAGAGCTACATTGACATACGACAGGCTGTCGTATGCTACGTTAACTTTGCGATCGTGTCTTATAAACAACCTCTTTAACCATTCGGTGTTTGAAATGATTAATTTTTAATTTTCAAAATATTTTTGACGTTGTATATTTTTACCGTAATGACAAAATTATTGTTTACAATTTTGCGGAAGACGTGATATCGATCAAACAAGCCGTTCTCAGTAGCGCTTTTTACGTAATCCTTTTTCAAATCTTTTTCGTGAAAACAAACAAAAGCACATAACGACATCATTAACCCAATCAGTAACCAATCAGTGCGAAGTTTTAGTAAGTCAGATGTCGAAAATGTCAAAAATATCAGAAAAATTTAAAATATTAAAACTATAGGAAAAGGTTATACTGGTCGAAACAAGCGAAAAAAAGTTGTCCAAAGAAGATTATAGCTTCTTAACCTTTTCTGCGAATTTTGGTGCCCCTAGTAAATGCAGAAGTGCGTCGAAAGGCCGTAGAGTAATTGCTCGCCAGGCTCGTCGCTTCCACGTTTGCTCACGGACAGGCTTGTTACCCTCCTCAATATGTGGACAGAATAGAGTGAATATTCACCATCAACATCTTACCTAACATTAACGCAGCGTATAGCAATTTTTGCACCAAACTTCTTCATTCTGATTTGTGCTGTGTTTCCGCCACTCGCAGAAAAATAATGCACTTGCTGCTTACACCACAACTGAGCGAAACCAAAGTGGTGAATCACTCTAAGGGAACATCAATAAATGACGTAGCGTTGGAGGGGATGGAGGGGGGGGTTGTAGTTTTGTGACGAAATGTGACGAGAGGGAGGATGGGGGGTCAAGCCAAGCTACGTAGCAAATATAAAACTAAGAAAAAAGAGGATTTTCTCTTATTGTTCTTTTCAATCACTGTTTTGTCTGTTTAGGATCATTTTTATTACTTTCTTGTCTTTTCTTGTTCATTTATAATCTTTGATAATAAAATTTGCAAGAAAAAAGTAGAGGAGGTCTGACTTTGTGACGAGATGCGACGATGGGAGAGGAGTGGGGGACAAGAAAACCCAAAAAAAAAATCAATTTATTTAATCATTTATTATTTTTTTAGGTTTCGAGATACGAAGCACACAACGCGATCTACTATCTTACCTAGATGCTTCTCTCATTTGGTATATGCTTAAGAGGCACACAGAAAAAGCACTGCAGTGAGCTCTCTTGTGTAGTTATTGAGTGTAATGTCATTTCATGTGTTTGTTTACAAGCTACTCAGATATGCACGATTCGCTGCTCTTTTCAAACAAGTGCGTCACTTTGCCCACCAGTGTAAGAGCAGTTGTTTTCACAGTGAAAAATATTCTCCCAGACGCTAGTAATTCTCTGAGTAGAAACTACTATCCTACTTACGGGAGGACTCATTTAAATGTCTGAAAAAATTGTCTTTGCTAGGGGCGCCAACATTCACAGATATGTTTAAAAAGCTATAACTTTCATTTTTTTATGTTTGAGCTTTAAGGCAAATCCTTTGTTTACCAGTGTTATCCATTACATAACAGTGGAAAATATGTCGTCGAATAGTTTTAACAACAGAATATTCGGAAAGCCGTGAACCCCAAAAATAAAAACAAAAACACGAATAAAAAGATGGCTTAATTGGAAAATGGAAAAGTTCAATGATCGCAGAGTCGAATTGTAATTTAAATCCGATTTTCACTACCATGAAATTTGTTTCGCCTAATTTACAAATCAGACCTTCGAACGCACATTCATGGGAAAACTTTTGCTCGCTGTATACTTTGAATTTCAAATTCAACTCATCACCTAAGTATTCATCATGGCAATCATTCAGCGGTTTCATCCGCAACAAAGATCGGCACCGGCTGTTCTGAAGTACGCAACTAATTCACCAACTCACGTTCCAACATATTCTAGCGGCTCCTGGATGTGCTCAACAAACTTCTAATTGGTTGCGAAAGTGATTTAACCAGACAGAAACCGTTCGTCACATCGTGGGGGTAGAGTAAGATTCTCAGCTGGTAGGCAAACATGTTCATACGTTTTAGGCTCGCTCGTTGTTGAGCAAAAATCTAACCCTGATCCAGCAGCGTATGTTATAATCACCTGGTAGAACAACGCCTTCATCCCAATTTCGCCGTTTGCACGTGATTATAGAATTCAGACAATTTGCGCTTGTATAGCAGTCGCTTGTAGGGACGGCGAGACAGTCACATTCTTGTGAACCGTTTGGTAAAATTGTGGTTATGACGGTAGTGTCAAGCTTTTAATTAGAGATTAACTTGATATGTAACCGGTTGTGGTTAGTCTAGACACTGGTGCTTTAATAATTAAAACGCTACCGAAAAAGTTGAATATTACTGTAAACAACCCCGCGTCGCCAGTGTTTGTCGAAGTTATGGAAACGCAGGGTACCGCGTGAGGAAACCTAAATTCTCTTTTATTAGAGATGTTATCCATTTTATTTTAACTTATCTTGGGTTGCATGGGAAAACTACCTGCCAAACCTTTATCGGATTCTAGTAACGATTCTATTGTTGTTCGTTCCTTTGCAGAGAGCCGTTCCCGGACAGCCTTAGCAGCCCTGTCTCCACCAGTGGCGTCAGAAAGAATCACCCAGGCAGCGGTAAAAAAGGTCGCCGAAGAAAAGGACACAAAAAGAAAATCAAACGGATAAAACCCACCGCGGCATATCGAGGAGTCGGGAGCGAACAGACCGGGCAGATAAATTCTTTGCTAACCAGTGAAACCAAATTATCATTAAACGAATCTGTGCAACCGAACCCGGGCCGCGGAGGGAAAAAGCACCAACAGAAGCTAACGGGAGTCAAACGAACTTCGCAAACGAGTTTGCCGGCTGCGGGGAAGAAACTTTCCCCATCGAAAAGCTATCCTGATGGGGAGGGGTCAGGTGATTCGCAAACTGTGGGTAAATCCTCCGGAAAGCGGATCGACAAATGGGACAGGAAGACCGGCCGGGATCTCGTCGTATTAAAAAGTGATGATATTTACGATAAAAATATGCAAATGGCAGTTCAAAAGGATGCCACCGAGGACGAGACAATACTGTTAGCAGACGACGTGGTTGACAGCTGGAGTGTACAACAGCTAACGGAGCAGCAGCTTGAACGGCCCGGACGGAATGAACCACCGGCAGGTTATCGGAAGACGCCGAAAAAAACGAACAATCAATTGAAAAAGTATAAAAAAGGTGGGTGAATAACTTTGGTCTTGTTGCTCGTATTGGTATTTTTTTGCTGCATTTGTTCCACGAAAGTGTACTGCAATCAATGGGAACAATCACAAAAAACATTTCTACATGATAAAAACTTTTCAATTGACATGATTTACGCCACGAGAAAAAACTAATTTCCAGCTCTGTTAGTGCTTGAGAATGTTTCCAGTAGAGGTGGCTTGAACAACTAATTTTTAAAGAAATTCTGATTAGTGTCAAGTACAATAATGGAACTAAGTCTATTGTTCTCCAACGGTGATCTCGTCACACAGGTGTCTTTACAAATAATTGTTCAACGAGCGAAATCAAATCTACTCTTTTGCTTCCTGTCCAGTATGGGAGAGCTACATGAAAACGCTCTGCCTGTTATATTATGTAGCTGTTCTTGTACGACCATGGACCGTGGTTTAATTTTTTATGATTCTCGTCCCGGTGCTTTTCGACACATACTCAACTATTTGTCGGTAGTCGGAATTTGTTTTCTGTTTTCATTTTTTTTTCCGCTATCCATTCTCTGATTAACAATCTGAGCCGTTTTTTTATATGTTGCTGTTTTACAAAACTCTACTCCAGGGGACCACTTGCTAGACCCGGGTACTATTCTAACACTGCAGCAAGTGCCACCCGCTCCGGTAACCGATCCGAGCACGGCGGTGAGCGCAGTGACGGTCGTCAGCTCAGCGGAGGACATGCATCGGACGGAAGCCGTGTCACTGCAGCGTATCATAATTGCCGGGGATCTGTCGTGCATGAAGGATGACTTTATTCCAGCACCAGCGATACCGAATGCCGACATCAAGTATCTGAGGTAAGCGTCACTGAAGCGAAGTTTATTCAGTCAGTGTACTTAGGGGTAGTAAAAAACAGTGATTTCTGAGAGTAGAGGTTTTGTATTCCAAGTTTTCAGAATATTCCTTCCAGCTACTGAAGCTATGCTTTTTGTTCAAACTCATTAAGCAAAGTAGAACCCAAAATAGTCAATCTGTAATTCGAAGTTCATTCCCCTCGAGTCATTGTACAAAATTGGCTTCTGATATCTTTGACAATTTACAATTGAACACTGAAATTTAAAAGTGATGAAACTCAAAGCGGTTGAACTGTAACAAATCTAGAAACGGTTTCATATCATTACTGTGAGAGCATCAGTGTGAGATTTAAATTCGGTCTATAGGTAACAATTTATCTGGCTCTATCAATTTCGCTAAAAATAATAGTCGTTCATTTCCCAGAAAAAGCTCGGAATCACAAATTTATGCAAACCGTTTTGAAGCTAATAGTCACGTTTTGTTCTACCACAGAAACGATTTGTACGGACTGGAGCACTCCTTCCTGGAGGCAGAGTACCATTGCCGGACCGGCTTCCAACGACGACAGGCGCCGGCCAGGAGCGAAAACGATTCCAATCTGATCTGTCGAAAATCTCGCTGGATAGGCAAGCGACCGTCCTGTGTGCGAATCAAACCGGTTGCATTGACAATGCGCAGTGAAGGAGATGGCATTTCATCACTACCCGGGGGAGCTATCCAAAAGCAGGACAATAAGTCATGTGGCAGACAGCATAACTGCCAGCAAGTGTGCCACATAGGAAAAGACAACGTCGCACGGGTGTGCTCCTGCTTCAAGGGATTCAAAATGGTTGATGGGCGGTGTGTTGGTGAGTAATACATTACTGGTAATTGCGCCACTTAGAATAGTCTAAATTCAGTGTCAACAAAGAAATGTTATGCCTCTAGAATGCAATCGCTGCGAGCATTATCCGGCCGTGAATATCAATTTCCAAACCACCAAAATAGCGAATATTAAAATTTATCACCTCGTTTTTTCGAACCAATTTTTAACACTTCTTGCCAGTGGAACGTGTGGAACGGTGCATATGCCGCCACGCTTGCTCGCAGGCATTAAAAGCTATTGGCTTCCGATGTCATTTCGTATAAATTTCACTTTGCCCGTGATCGTTTTTCGGTCCCTATATAATCGCTTTCCAGATGAGACCTCCGATAGCGGCACCTAGGACGAAAAATAATTCATGGGAAAATCAAATTTTTAATTGACAATATATCATCCGCACCTTTCGGAACAAGAGCCGGAAAAAACCGAACGAAGACAAAAGCTTTCGACGTGTAAAAAATCAATTAGAAAGATGCGTTGCGTTTCAAGGGAGGGAATGATTTACAAGCCATCTGTGGCTTTCCGATGCGCACTCAGTGTCAGTTTACTGCTGCGTGGTGGAGGATTTTGCGGACATTAATTTACGCCGCTGCCGGTGTCGGTCAGCCAGCAGCGCAGGGTGGGACATCGGACTGGATTTGTGCAAAAGCGAAAATACGGACGATAATTACACAGCGTGGCATTATAGACCACAAGGTTGGCGCTGCTGCCGCAAGTAAAACTGGAGGTAATTTCGAAGAAATAACGTGAAATAATTCGTTCCATCACCTGTTCGTACCGAACAGGGTAATGAACAGAAAATCGGTAAGCGGTGATTATCTCCTACCTTCTGGTGCTGTGTTTAATACAAATATTGGTATGATGCCAGTGGCTCGATAAAAAAAAAGAATTTTTTGAGAACATAACTGTGGACGTTTTTGTTTGGGAGAGTTTTTTTCCATATTAATTTCTAGAAACTAAAAATGAGCTGAGAAACGCTCGCAAATTTTATTAATACTTTTGTTAATGAAGACATTATTATTATTTATTATTTTTAAGATTTATTTTTAATGCGGATAGATTTGGATTCTAGTTAAATTATTTTAATAGTTTACTTTAATTACTCGTATACTCGTCTACTGTAAATTAGACAAGAGATCCCTTTTGAAGCATAAATTCCTCCGACAGAAAATGATAGACCATAGTGGGAGGAATCACGCGGAGGTAATCTAAAAGTTTTTGTGCGTATACCTCGCAGTGGTACACTGCGCTGTTTTGAAAGCTAATTTGGGACTTCAGTTTTGATAAGTCTGATCAACGTGATACACTTTGGAAAAGGACACCCTATTAGGTTCTTATGTAAATGCGAAACATGTGCTTGTTATGATAGGTTATAAATCTAGCGGACATAAGTATTTAATGTTGGACTCATCTTATAAACTGGATACTCAATTAAATAAAAGCATCATTAATAAAGTAAGGTAAAAGTAATACCTCGAAAAGTTTAATTATGATTTGTGTATCGTATTGCTTCATTGTCAATGAACCGTAAATGTTTGCACATTGATTACACAGTGCAACAAGTTTTTGTCTTGCTTTTTGATGTACTATTACTGCAAAAACAAATTTCTCCGAGTTTGGACAAATTTAAACCTGAGGAGCAACAATGGCGCCATTTTGATTTTTGAGGAATCAGAAATTTTTGATGTTTTTTCGACACCTTTTTGTTTTGAGGTGAAATTTCAAAATTTTAAATTTGAAAACGTAAAAGCACTTTTTTACCCACCATTAAAATAACAGATCTTAAATCGGACAAAAATGTAGCTCAAAACGGTGATTTTACGAGAATAGCTTTGGCATGGTTATAATACATTGAATAACTTTTTTCACCTGATTTCTCCCTGTTCGGACCGGTTCCATTGTTTAGGTAATCTCCTGAAGTTTTTAAAAGTTAAAATTAGATTTTTAAATAGGGGATTTTTAGGATAATTATTTTTCATTTTTCTTTTACCTTTTTTTTTCAAAAACAAAATAATTTCTTTTTTCGGAAATACAAATTTGTTGTCTACAACTTTGTCGAAGACATCATACCGATCAAAAAATCCGTTTTGGCTCTAAACATTTTTTTGCCCATACAAACATAATGCAAAGTTTCAGCCAAATCAAAAATGGTTGATTAAACCTTTTTTTTCAAAAACAAAATAATTTCTTTTTTCGGAAATACAAATTTGTTGTCTACAACTTTGTCGAAGACATCATACCGATCAAAAAATCCGTTTTGGCTCTAAACATTTTTTTGCCCATACAAACATAATGCAAAGTTTCAGCCAAATCAAAAATGGTTGATTAAACTGGTTGCCCGTTTCCTTGTGAATTTGCTCTAATCAAAGTTTATCCAGTTGGTTTCCGATCTTAGTATAGTATAGCTAAGAAACTTTGTAGAAGATCGGAAACCACTTGAAATGCCTGAATTAGTTTGCAATTTGGATGCTATGACACCAACTTTTCCTTTTACACGCTAGAGTTCTACAGCCTTCGACGCAGTATTTTTTTTTTTTGTTCTCGCTTATTTTCCGTCGGTCTAGTTCCGCCACTGTTGTGGCCAATCACCGACGCCCAGGGAGGCGACTCCACACCCAGGACCCTAACTCACGACCCGTTTATTAACGGACCGGCGCCAACGGCTTTACTTCCTCATGCGATGGAAGGCGTGATCCCAGAGATTTTTCGCCTCAGAAAATCTCCCGGTGTCGGCTAGGATTGAATCTAGACCAGTTGGGTTGGTTGTGAGTGGATCACGCCACCTCACAACCATCGACACCTATGTCGGCGGTGGGATTCGAACCCAGGCGTCGAGCGTGGTTGGCGGAGACGTTACCAACCACACTAGGCCCCCGCTCTGCCTTCGACGCAGTTATAGATCCATAAATTTTATAAAACTTCTCAGTAGACACACATTTTTTATCTCTTCAAATTTCTGAGTTCTACGAGTTTTTCGTGAAATTTGTCTGAATTTCACGTTTTTTGTGATCATGCTATGGGCAGAGTTTCCATTTCGCACAGGCGATCCACTGGTGTGCAAAAATCGTACGAACAAAGAAGACACAGTGCATCACAGTAGATCAGTTTTTGTTTTTTTTCGATCAATTATTAAATCTATACCTATAAAAATGCAGTCCGGTCTGTCTGTCTGTCTGTCTGATCCACATGAACCCGGAAACTACCGAACCGATCGACGTGAAAATTTGTATGTAGAGGTTTTAGGGGTCGAGGAAGGTTCCTATGATAGTTTGAGACCCCTCCCTCTTCTGGAAGAGAGGGGTCCCATACAAATGAAACACGAATTTCGCACAGCTCGAGAACCATCAACCAAATACAACCAAATTTGGTATGTGAATGTTTTTAGAGCTAACAAATATGTCCATAATGATTCGACTCCCCTCCCTCTTCTGTGAGGGAGGGGTTCCAAACAAATGAAACACAAATTTCTGCTTATCTCTAGAACTAACCAACTAAATGAAACCAAATTTGGCAGGTGAATGTTTTTAGGGGTAACAAATATATCCATAATGGTTTGACACCCCTCCCTCTTCTATAAGGGAGGGGTCCTCCCCAAATGAAATTCAAATTTCGCACAGCTCGAGAACCAATGAAGCAAATATAACCAAATTTGGCAAGTGAATGTTTTTAGGTGTAATAAACATGTCCATAATATTTCGACACCCATCCTTCTTCTGGCATGTCTCCAAATACCATTTCGAAATCTAAGATGGCAACTTCCTGTTTCTGAAAAACAGCGGCAAATGATCAAATACCACCCAATATGGGTATTGCCAGAATTGTTATGATATACTGAAGCCACAAATCGACATCAGACAACATTTTGAATTGTAAGATGGCGATTTCCGGTATCTGGAAAACAGCCGAAAATGACCAAATACCACCCAATATGAGCGTTTCCTTAATCAGATTGACGCACGGAGGCCAGAAATTGTTCCCAAATGCCATTCTAGAATCCAAGATGGCGACTTCTGCTCTCCGAGAAACAGCGGCAAATGACCAAGTACCACCCAATATGCGTTTTTCCGGAATTGTAATGATGCACTGAAGCCACAAATCGACCTATCAACCTCAGACAACATTTTGGATTGTAAGATGGCGACTTCCGGTGTGTGGAAAACAGCCGAGAATGACCAAATACCACCCAATATGGGTATTTCCAGAGAATTGAAATATTGCACTATTATATTCTTCAATAAAGCTGCAAAAAATGTCTTCTAATAACAGCTACCTGGTTTGCCATGGTTTGTTAACGTTTTCATAGGAAATGGCTTTCCCAAAAACTGTACTTACATCACACCTTCCGAGCGAAAATAATCAGATTTTCGATGATCCGGTAGGATAGGAGTGTCTTTAAAAGATAAGCAATAAATTTTACTAGAAAAACACTTAAAATATTGAAAAAAATAGTGGCCCAATTAAGGGTGGAAATAATACTATTTTCCTTATTCCGGCATGCTTCATTTCGAACAAGAGCTATCATCAAAATAACGCCGCGAATCATAGTTACCATAGTTACCATAAATTTGTTATGATTGAGTTATTGTATAAAATTGCTGCTAAAATGGGAAAAACACCGGAAATAAACTGAAGCAGCTGTTACTGAGTGTCTTCAAGCAATAAAAAGTGGTGTTTCGACTAGAGAAGCTCGCAGGCACTCCAATGTTCCACGATCCACCGTAATGTTCCGTGAAAGAAGCAAGTGATCAGGAAAACCACGAAAAGGTAAACAAACTGCATTGACTGCCGCGGAAGAGGATTCAATTGTTGGCTGGATAACTCGGATGGCACGTAAAGAATTTCCTATTACGAAAGAACGGGTGCAGTTGATCCAGATCCAGAACTCTCAGTGCGTAAGCCAGAGTTAGTTTCATCAGCGGCAACTACGGTTAATGAGATGTATTATTTAGACCTGGCCCAAATTAGGAAATTGTTGTGGTCCAAATAAGGAAAAGGTGGCCCATCAAAGGAAACTGAGACGATGATTTATTTCTTTTATTATAAGAAAATAGAGGTATTATCTAGTTGTTTCTCATGCAGAAAAGATGATAAACATGTTACTTCATGTTTATACATAATGAAATACTTAATTCAGTTTAGGTATTAACACCTTTTGTGACGTAAGTTACGAAATATTATTGAATGTGTATTCACTATCACATACACATAGTATATACCTTGGTTCTACACTCAATACTGAGACACAGACACACGTCAGAGAGAGAAATAAATCATTCTATACCAGAGACTCGTTGCGTTTACATTTACGAATATCACATGGTGTCAGAAGTGGAAAATAATTGCGAAAATGTCGTTTCAATTGATTTCTTTTAATCAAATTAGAATAAAGTGATTGAAGATTGGTGCCAGCAAGTGAAATAGCCTGGAAAATAGCGAAATAAAGTGTCAGTATCGTCATGTCGAATGATGAAATCAAAGTTATGTCGGCTCACGCAGCGTCGATTAAACCACCGAAGCCGCTCGTCACGAGGAAAATATGGCGACTAAAGGGCTCTTCCCACTGCTTCCGTTCCGGGACCGGGCCGGGACCGGGCCGTGGCTGTTCCGCGTGTCGTCCGGGCTCGTTTGAGATTGATTGCATGCGTTCTTATGAACGCATTCACACCGACGCGCCGTGCCCAGACCGGGGCAGCGTTGAGTTGCCGTCGTGCTGCTGCAGTGCGAGAGAAAAACTATCGTTGCCGACGATACTTTGTGTTGGCCGGAGAGTGCACGTAAGGCACTCGGGTGGATGCGTGTATGTTGTAGTGACATATTTCGCGCGGAGTGAGCTGCGGTATGAAAAAAAGAGAATGACGTTCTTTCACATACACACATCAACATTTCTCCGCCAGAGCGCAGCGCAGGCACGGTTCAAGCACGGCGCAGTGTGAATGCATGAAAAGTCCCGGACGAGCCCGGTCCCGGCCCGGTCCCGGAACGGAAGCAGTGGGAATAGCCCTTAAATGGAAGCAGTGGTGGCGCCAATTTAACTGGTATTCAGCTGCTACGGAGCTCGCTAGCAAACCACCACAGATACAAGCTGCGACGTTTTTGAACTGTATCGGCGAAGATTGTGTTCGTGTTTTGGATACGTTTGGATACGTGGGTTGAGCGAGACGCAAGAGGCGGATACCCAAGTGCTAAAAGGAAAGTTCGAATCCCATTTTGTACCTAAATCGTGTTTGACGTACGAACGTTACGTGTTTGGAAAAATAACACAGAATTCAAGCGAACAATGCGATGCATTTTTTACTCGGGTACGCGAACAAGCAAAACGATGTGCGTATAGTATTTTGTACGATTCGATGGTGAAAGACAGAGTGATTTCGGATACAATTCACACAAATTTGGTGCCGCAACTTCTAAACGATGATAATGATCTGCAAAAGGCGATCGATATAGTCAGAAATTACGAGCAGTCCGTGAAGCAGTCAAAAGTGATGTTGGAATAACCGGCAGTGGAAGTAGACTCGGTATGGCAAACGAAAAGTGATACTAGGGAAGCTCAGGGTAATGCATCGTTCCAGTGCAATCGTTGCGGACACACATCGCAAGAAACTGTGCCCAGCCTATAATAAAACATGTTTGAAATGCAAACGAAAAGGTCACTTTGCAGAGAAGTGCTTTGGTGTTGGAGCTTCGAGCGCAACTCCAAAGAACAGCCGGTATGTAAAAACAATGGAATTAGAAGAAGATGAAGAACTGTCAGTAGAGGAGCTATATATCGACGCCGTTAATGACGATGATGAAACCAGTGACGAAGTGTGGTATGAAACTGTGAAAATAAATGATAAAAAAGTGAAACTAAAGTTGGATAGCGGAGCGGCCTGCAATGTTCTCCCGTGGGATGTTTTTTGCAAAGTTGGAGGAGTTTTGAAACAATCGAAGACCAAGAAATTAGTGTCTTACAGTAACCATAAAATGAGTGTGAAAGGCGAAGCAGAATTATCGGTTCTCGTTAGAGGCCGAATGGAAAGTGCAACGTTCAAGATAGTTGATGGAGAAGTGATGCCAATTTTGGGCCGTAAAACAAGTGTTCGGTTCAAGCTCATGACACGTATTGATGAAGTTAACATACAAGATTTGCTATTTAATGGTCTCGGTTGTGTAAAAGGATTCACTTACGATATCGATTTGGTGGAGAACCCAACGTTTCGGAATGAACCACCAAGAAGGATTCCGCATGCACTCCGTGCAGAAGTGAAGAGGGAACTGGACTCGATGGTGAAAATGGGAGTCATCGAACCGATCATCGAGCCAACTCCAGTCCTCATCGCAATGGTTATAGTAAGGCAAAAAGGTAAGCTCAGAATTTGCATAGATCCCTCGCAAGTAAACAAAAACTTACTCCGTCGAATGCATCCGCTGTCGACCCTTGAGGAAATTTCTGCCCGCATTTGTAGCTCCAAGCATTTTACTATCCTGGACATGAAAAAGGGGTTTTGGCAAATTCCCGTATCGGAACGCACGATGAAATATTTGGCTTTTGCTACACCATGGGGAAGATTTATCTGCAAAAGGCTGCCTTTTGGGTTAGCTTCCGCTCCCGAAGTGTTTCAAAAATTAATACACACATTGTTGGAAGGGCTAGACGGGGTAGAAAGTTCGATGGATGATATCCTTATACACGCTCCGTCAGAACAAATATTAAAGAATATTACCCAAAAAGTACTGCAAAGATTAAGCGAAGCTGGTCTCAAGTTAAACAAGGACAAATGCTTCTTCAACCGACCTACGGTGAAATTTCTGGGCCACCTAATTACCCAAGAAGGACTTAAAGCGGATCCAGAAAAGCTGGAAGCGGTTCAAAGGTTAAAACGCCCACAAAATAAACTGCAGTTACAAAGAATATTGGGAACAGTCACGTATTTGGGGAAGTTCATTGAAAATTTGTCAGCAATTACAGACCCACTGAGAAAGCTGTTAGTGAAGAACACGGAATGGGTAAGGGATTATCCTCAGGAGCAGGCTTTCACAAAGATCAATCAACTCATGCTGCATCCCCCGGTCCTTGCAGTTTATGACGTGAACGATCTCTGTCGATGCCAGTTCAAAGGCATTTGGGGCAGTTCTTCTGCAAAATGGAAGGCCAGTAACATACGCATCAAAAGCGTTAACGAAAGCTCAAGAAAACTATCCACAGATGGAAAAAGAGGCTGCTGCTATTAGGTTCGCTTGTAACAGATTCCATGAGTACATATATGGCAAAATTTTGGAGATCGAAACCGACCACAAATCCCTGGAATCGATCTTCAAAAAATCCCTAGACAGAGCTCCACCTCGGTTGAAACGGATTCTACTCGATGTCACGCAATATGGCCCTATTATTAAATACAAAAAAGGGGCAGAGATTCCTCTTCCAGATATACTTAGCAGGGATGTTGAAAACTCGGTTTCAAAAGAAAAGTCAGATGAATTAGAAGTACATATTGTCCTACAAATGTCGAAATCAGCCAGACAAGAGATTGTCTTGGAGAGCTCAAGGGATTTAGAAATGGCTAAACTGGCAGAAGTTATCATAGAGCGATTGCTTCCTGATACTCTTCGGAAGTATTGGTCCTTCCGAGACGAGTTGGCAGTTTACGAAGGACTGGTTTTTAGATCACACCAAGTTCTAATACCGAACAGTCTAAGACGAAAAATGCTCAAAGCAGTTCACGTAGGACATACCGGGATTCAAGGATGCATACGCCGCGCGAAACAAACGCTTTTTTGGGTTGGAATGTCGGCAGAAATTACTAGAATGGTGGAGAGCTGTGCCGTCTGCCAGACGTACCAAAAATCAAATGTTAAACATGAGCTAATCAACAACCAAGTTCCTACGTTACCGTTCCAAATAGTTTCTTCAGACCTGTTTCACTTTGGAGGAGACGACTATTTATTAATAGCGGATAGCTATTCAGGGTTTTTAGATTTCGTCAAACTTGACGAAATAACGTCCAAAGGAGTTATCGGAAACTTAAAGCGCTGGTTCGCTACACATGGAATCCAACGAATTTTGTACACCGACAATGGTCCCCAGTATTCAGCTCTAGATTTTGCAAACTTTGCCAAAGAGTGGGAGTTTGATCACGTAACGTCTAGCCCTCATTTCCCCAGAAGCAATGGCTTTTTGGAAAGGTTTGTACAAACTGCCAAGAACTTGCTAAAAAGATGTACGGAAGACGGGTCAGATATTCAGTTGGCTTTACTGTCCTTGAGAAATACACCAAGAGACGGTGAATTACAATCAGCAAATCAACGATTAATGAGTCGTATCCTTCGTTCTACAATTCCAGTATCAGAAGATGTACTCAAACCGCAAGTGATAAACCAGGTGACGGAGGCGTTGAATCAAAGACGATATCAGCAAAAAGAGTATGCAGATAGAGGAGCAGTTAAGGCGCCGGAATATATGCAAGATCAAAGGGTCGTGATCCAGGACACCAAATCGCGCACTTGGGAGGAAGGAAGGATAGTTCAGAAACTTGAGCAGCCAAGATCGTACTGAGTAAGAACGGCAGATTACCGAGTTTTTCGCAGAAATGCAAGAGATATCAAACTCAAGAAGATATCAAGGACCAACGTAGACGATCAGCATCGTGGAAAACCGCCGTACCAGTTGTTGCCTGAAGTCTTTAACGATCCTGATGACAACGAAGAATCAACAGTGTTCCAGCCTACTGAAAAAAACCATCCGCCCAATGAGTCCAGCGGATCATCACCGGCTGATCCCATACGCACCAGGAGTGGACGAGTAGTTCGCAGTAACCGCGATTGCAATTTCGAATATTACTAATCCGCTCAAAAGGGGAGATGTGACGTAAGTTACGAAATATTATTAGATGTGTATTCACTATCACCTAACAACAATATCGCACGCTTAGCCTTGGGGCTAATAGCGGTCTCGATCAACTAGATTAGTTGAGAGAATTCGTTATCGATATTGTTTTTTGGCACATTTTGCATGTGTAGGATAAGCACACAACGATACACCGTGCCCCAGTGCTGAGTCGAGAAAATTTCCAGCTCGAAAAGATCCTCGACTCGATCGGGAATCGAACCCGATATCACAACCGTGTGGGAGAGCTAGCCAACCGACATCGCTAACCACAGAGCCACGGGGACCACATGTATTCACTATCACCTACACATAGTATATACCTTGATTCTACACTCAATACTGAGACACAGACACACGTCTGAGAGAGAAATAAATCATTCTATACCAGAGACTCGTTGCGTTTACATTTACGAATATCACACCTTTTTCTTGCAAAATTTGCAGCTACGCTACTAAGTGGTCTATTAAAGGCAGTAATACCCTATATAACTACATAAAGCAAGCCAACTTGTTATACTGAAGCTGCAAAATACATCTCGAGAACCAATATGGTAAAAAACGTTCAAAACAGGTTATTTTCAAGTTGTAATTGCTAACTAATCAAAACATCGTTGCCGTAAGCATAAAACTTCAAAATAAAAATATTGTAGAACGGCGCTGATTTATATAAGGAACAATAAAAAATAGTGATTATGGCGTTCCGAATAATCACCGGAAAATAAGAAACAATATTAGATCAACGTTTCGATGCTTGTAATACAAAGTTCCATGTGCGCGTCAAATTTCATGGTGAAACATTGTGTTTTACTTCTGAAAAAATCATTCTATTTGTCAATCAGTGGAAAAAAAAGATTATGCATTACAGAATGTTCGCTGATTTATTTAATTGCGAAGAGTCAATTTAGCCCACCACCGCATGGACTTAGTTCGTAAACAACTATCTGGCATCTCTTTCTTACATGCGTAGTAAATCGCAATGTCGTTTCTTTTTTCTTTGGTAGATCTGCACTGACCCAGTGGAATAAAGGAATTCGCCCATTCGTGGGTTAGAATCCACCACAACAAATCGCATGCGCAAATGCGTTGCTATGACAACATTTACCCAGCGCATGCGCAAATGCGGTGTTATGCGCAGTGCGACTAGATCGACAATCGTGTCGTCGAAAGGACACTAAATTAATTATAAATTGATTATAAAAAGCAATGTACAACCTTTCAAAATGAATTGTTTCTGTAGCTTGAAAATTAAAATTGTTTTCGCATAGTTTCAACGTTATCTAGACTTAAAATATAACAAAGCTAGAAAACATTGTTAGATATACGGTAACAAAAAATGAGGTGATATTTGCAAGCGTTTTGTTTATCTTTTCATGGCACATTTTCACCCACCTTGAATAGTTTTATTGAAATCGTTCAAATATTTTAATAACAATTTGATCAAGTAATTTTGCGTTGGCTGCTGAATACTAAGATGAATCATTAGAAAAGCACTTTGTAGGTACTTAGTATTATTATTAGGCGTGTAATATTGAACAGGCGTGGCTGCCCCGGCTTTTTATACATAGTTTTTCTAATAGTGCAAACATCTGGAAGACAACATGAAAACAAGTGCCATTCATGTAATAGTTATTGTTCATTTAACCCATGCTATTGAAAAACATCTCCAAACCAGGAAAAAAAACGAGCTTGTTTTCGAAATGTGGTTGAATCACTGGTGAAGAACAACTTCTCGCAAATGATGTATTTTCAGTTGTTTTCTGTGCAGTTTTACTAACATCATAAACACAAGTTACGGACAAGCAGCGGCAGTTTGTATTCAAAAATCTATGAGACATAATTATGCTATAGAAGAATATTTCGAGAACAAGAATATAACAACACAAGTTTGCAATTGCGCCTATAGTACTCCTATATGACTTCTGTCATTGTAAATTCTTTTCCTACATGTTTTGTGTGTTAATTGTGTAGGTACTCCATTCTGTCGTCCTTTTTAGGGAAAGGCAGCAAGCGACCAATCAAAAGACGACATTTGTGTTTCGACAATGTTCAACAATTTCCAATACTGAGGCGAATGACCACCGGTTAAAACCTCAATAAAAATAAATGAATAAATAAATAAATAAATAAATAATTTCTGATTGTTCGAGTTCGAACAGTCAGAACCCAATTTTCTGCATTTGAACGGGTGCTTAAATGATTTTCCAATCGATTGCTGCAAAACTGACAGAAATCGATTGGAAACTGACTGAGTTTTAAACGTTTGAAATTGGACAATTTTCGTGACGCTGACGATGTTCTCGGTTTTGAAATTGGATCCCTGTATTGAAGTTGGGCCCCTGTATATGTTGCCGTAAGACGTATTCTACGTCAAAACGCCAAAAGTAGGACCTTGTTCTATGAAACAATTTTGCTGAAGATATTGCGTAAATAAAATCAATTTTTTATAGTCAAATCTAAAACGATAATGAATTTTCGAATATAGACCACTGCGCACTGTGGGATTTGCAAATAAATCTTTCCACCAATTGCTAATGTCTCGAAATATAGTACTTGGAATGTGTAAAAACTATTTCGGAAGTTATTTCATGAAATGGTGGTTGAAAAATGTGCTTTACAATAAGTATTTCGACGTTTTTTTATCACTGTTTTGTACTTTACCACCTTCAAGAGGGCATTACTCAAAATGTACCGTACGTTGATTTTGAATTTTTTACCAGAAATTCTGGACATCATAACGAATCGAATGGTGTACTCAGGCTCTTTAGTGCATTTTTTTTATGATGACGGTCTGAGGGAGCACCGTGGAAGAGTTTCTGCATACGGCTACTACGCTGATTGTGCCTAATGCATTGAGTATTTTAAACCATCGTTCGTAAAACTGGTAAGTTAACACTGATGCTTGCCTAATTTTTTTAATTGCATTGTTTGACATTTTTTCTCAGCTTTCCAATGCTTGTCTCATATTGAAAATCGGTAGTTGCGAACAGGGCCGAAATCGCATTTTTCTGATATAATCCAAGATGGCGGCCAAATTCAAGATGACGACCTATATTATGATCACTTCAAATGAAAACCCAAAATATTCCTCTTTACAGAAATATGCTACTTGTAGTAGGTTTCATAATGAATTTTAAAGATATAGCTCAAATAAAACATCAAGAATCGATAAAATTTTCAACTTTTCTAGAAACTATTTCACCCTTGGTGACCGAGAGGTCAACATCTTCGATCAAACAATTATGGAATTATCAATTTTCTCTATTCCTAATAGCTAGTTTCAGCAAAAAATGCTAACATTATAATTTTCATACAAATTTGATATACAATGCGCCAAGCCAGAGTGTATTTTTGGAGAAAATACACTTTTTGAGAACATTTTAGAGCTCAACCAGGAAGTCGATTTTATTCAATTTTTTTTAAATAACAGTAGATATCGACGTTTCAAACATATTTTAACATTTAGCATCAAGTGTGAATTTCTGATTTCGTCAATTTCATGGAACTTTTCATTAGTTGAAAAAGTGAAACGTAGACCGTCCCAAAGTCCGATTGACCTCGAATTTTGCCCGGGGACATTTTTGGAGAAGACGAAACTTTCGAGCTCACCACTGAACGAAATGCGAAGATCAAATTTTTCCCATTCTGTTGAAAATCTTCTGTCACCTTCTGTGTTAAAACCAAAGATGTGGTTTAGTACCGTCAGTAACACTCAGAAACTGTTTCCTTTGATTTTATTCCAGGTCGAATTTTTTCCCTATGATATCGGCGGAACATTAGTTGCAGATATAGTTACTTTAGTTTTTACTTTAATTCAATGTAATCGACACAAATCGCAAAATAATAAAGGCCTGTTTGACCGAGCATATATAGGTAAAATGGGTAAAATATTCTTTTTGATACTAAAGCGTGATTTATATTACATTGATCACACATTTCTATGTACCTAAGTTGTTGCAAGAGAATCACGAATAACTTATGTCAAAGGCATATTTTCAAACGAAAACTTCAATTTTTTTTCAACAAAAATCTGATTTATTTCATATCACATAAATATGATTTCAAATATTTTATATTCTTTTTTCAAGAATCAGTATTACGAATAGTGAGAAAATGTTTTTAGTGCAGCTATTGCCTAACGCTCTGATCAACAACATATTTTTCCCAATTATGAGACAGGAGTTTGATCTCACAAAACATCTCTTGTGCGCCCAGATGTTGTATCGTGTCCAACAAAAAGCATCTTTCGAAAAAAAAAAAACACCCGTCAAAAGTATGCACCAAAGGACAATAACACTGTCGTATAAAACCGAATGACTTCATCGATTGTCCATCGCAGTGTTGTTTTTATACTCTCCATTTTCGTTTCCCATCGAGTGCAATTGACATCGATGCTCTCGTATCGCGATCTAACTTTTTGCCACTTCTCGCCTGTTTCGTCTCCCACTTGCTGACAGAACAGGACCGTGCAACCACTGCGGATGGTCACAGCGGGTAGGGTCGTAAAACCGCAGCCATTCGCAGACTTTTATTGAATCGATGATGATGCTGCGGCTCGTGGTTCGCTCATTCGTTCCGCAGCTCTCCTGTTGACGGCATAAGCGCACCGGCATGAATAAACCGGAAGAGAAACCAGCAACTGTCATGCAATAATTTTGCCGCATCCTTGAAACCGTAATTGCAAAACACAAGTGGATAGATGTAATCATTTGGGGAAGAATGCTTCTCAGCAGCGATGCCAGAGGGCTCCTGCGGTAAACTTCTGGCAGCAAACATTTATACGGAAATCATAATTGTGGGCCCAGTTTAATGGGCAGCAAAGTTCAACATCACAAATGGCAGGTATCTGGGGAGAATAGCAGGTAACATGAAAATTTCATTCTCCGAGCGGTGCAAAGTGGCTTCGAAGATGTCATCACTGTCACGGCGTCACGGCGATATTGCACGATGTCACTCACAAGATGGGACATTGCGGCCCGTCCAAGGATGCTGGTAGAAAAAAAGAAACAAAACTAATGCCTCTGGCATAATATCTTCTTCGTAGCATCTCACATGGCACACATACACAGAGCATCCCAACAGCGAATAATACAAGTTGTAAATCACCAATTCCGTTGTATCTTTTGCTCCGCTATTCTCACAAAAACAATAGCTTTCCTGGGAGAATGAAATGCAGCTTGTTGGTGGAGCACATGGGGTGAAATGTGAAGTTGCTGCACAATGATGTACTTTAAAGTCGCTGACAAAGTGATGCTCTTTCATCCAAGCCCGGGGCCAGTCTGTCAAGATAAAGCGAAATGGGATTCCTGCTCTTTCACTCTCTCGCTCTATGTGTATTCCGTAATCAAAGGTGGGATCTTTTCACAACACCTGAGGTGCTTTATAAAGTGATAAATTGTTCAACGAGTTTCTCGCTGCAAATCTTGTTGATAAAGCTCGCTGTTTGAAAGGAAGCTGTTTGTTTACAATTAGTTACCGTGCGTGAGATAACTCAAGCAAGACCGTTTTGTTGTTTGATTAAGGAACTTGATAGTAAATAGAGAGAGAAAGAGGGTACAAATTTTTCCTAGATTGTTTATGGCTTAGAAGGTTTGGGGGTGAAGCGGGGAAAATTGCTTTAAAGTTTTTGATTTCAACAGTGAAATTTACTGAAAACATGATCCCTCCTGGCAGTGAAATTGAACATTCTCTCGCTCTCTGTAGTATTGTAAAACAGAGGCCCAACTCCGTTCCGTTTTCCAAGGGATTTACACGCAAATAATTACGGCTACAACTTTCCCGCAAATCCACAATCACTTTGTTCGAATGTAGCCCGATGCGGTTGAAACTGTCGACTGTCGCAAATATTCGAAATAGTTAAACCTGAAAGAGCTCACCCCGGAATGCCGGCGATTGTGTCCTGTTTCGCAGGATTTCAGCTGTACCGAACGGAACCGTTTTATTTGAATCCATTTGTTACATTCTATCCCTCTGGCTGGAATGATTTGGGTACGATTTTGTATTGCTTTTCGAGTGGAGAAATTTCACCAGTATTCTTTTTTGTTTTGGTTTGGATGATTTTTAGCAGTGACTACAGTAATTGAACACGAAACGCTTATGCAGGAGCAGTTTGAAAATCAGAAATCGAATTGTTCTTTACACATTATCGGATGAATTATGCTCGTGCTAAAATTCGTAAAATATATGGAAAATTACACAATTTTAATTTATGTGGCATTATACTTTCATACTTTTATACTTTTATACTCTAATACTTTTATACTTTTATACTTTTATACTTTTATACTTTTATACTTTTATACTTTTATACTTTTATACTTTTATACTTTTATACTTTTATACTTTTATACTTTTATACTTTTATACTTTTATACTTTTATACTTTTATGCTTTTATACTTTTATACTTTTATACTTTTATACTTTTATACTTTTATACTTTTATACTTTTATACTTTTATACTTTTATACTTTCATACTTTTATACTTTTATACTTTTATACTTTTATACTTTTATACTTTTATACTTTTATACTTTAATACTTTTAAACTTTCATACTTTTATACTTTTATACTTTTATACTTTTATACTTTTATATTTTTATACTTTCATACTTTTATACTTTCATACTTTTATACTTTTATACTTTTATGCTTTCATACTTTTATAATTTTATACTGTTATACTTTAATACTTTTATACTTTTACACTTTTTTATTCGCTTTTAGGTTTCTACGTTTTATATGTGCATATACACCAGAATTTCCTTGTTTTCCACACCTCACGCATCACTCAGCAACAAATCGATCAATTTCTGTTCCACCTTTGTCCCATTTCAGATATTAACGAGTGCACCGAGTACGGGGAAGACATTTGCGAATACGGATGCTCCAACACGGTCGGTTCGTTCATCTGCAAGTGCCCGAAGGGATTGCGTGTGTCCGACAGCAACAAATGCATGGGTAAGTTCACACTTGGTTTTGCGGTTTTTTGCGTCGGTATTTTCGCACAAGTGTAACTACAGGTTGCTCGTTAGCACCATTCTGCTCTACTATTAAATGTGCCTACTTCTTCCGATAAGCGTCGAAGCGTAAACTAAGCCAATGTGGCTGCAAGCAACCTGCAATTAGAATAATAGCTGACTCTTTCAACACTATCAATTCTCGAAGTAAGGTGTAAGTGGAATCACAAATGGTTTAGAATGTTTTGTATCCCAATTTACATATTTGAGTCTCATTGAGCTAAGGTTTGTGAGGCTCTTTCTAGAATTAACGAACTCCAGTTAGTGCGTATGCCTTCCGAAAAGCATGCATTGTATAATTCTATGCCAGAGCCGAGCAGTGATCACTCTTCGGATAAGTTTTGTGTTAGATAAATTAGAAATCCTTCTATATGTACATTCCACTGGATAAGATACATGACTAGGATAGCAGAGAATGTGAATAGACGTATTGAAAATGAATTCTCAAAGCACAACGAACCGATTAATGTAAATCAGTTCTAGCATAAATTTATGAGAAAACTTTCCCTTCGGCATACATCGGATAACGGAAACGTTCACTCATACAAGCTGCCTACGCATCTTTGTACCTTCAACCCGTTCGTCCATTGCAACCACACGAACCTCAAATGTTTACCAGGAATATTACATTTTTCTAATTTGTAGACTTTCACATCAAATCTGAAAGCAATTTATTTACTGCAAATAAAACTTACTCAGATCGCCTCGTTTCTCCGTATCACATTGCCGAACAGGGTCATTTTCGAACGTTGCAACAGCTGACGGGAGTGCCTAGCAAGTAATTAAAACATGCAAATGCCGTAATCTCGATTTGAACTTGTTTGCTAGTGAGTTCTCGGCAATAAGCCATGTAACAAGTGGGAATTATTACTTGCTATCTCATACGATCCGGTGGCAATCCAAGCAAAGCCTTCGTCGAAGAAAACCCGAAGCCGGTACGGAAGGAAATTAAACCAGTATTCTACTAAGCCACCCCTTTCTCCGTTTCCCTTCAAGGAAGCAGTTGTGCTACGTCTGCACTGTTGGATTACAAATCCAATTCCAGCAATGCAAATGTCTTGCAAACATTTCAATGCCGGACAAATGGTACAAGCGAGTCAACAGAAATCGGAGTACGATTTCTCTGTCGACTCGCTGACAGCTGACGGGGTTTCTCATTGTGGAATTCTCAGATCGAGTGTCGAAGATGAGGTTCAAGGATGCCAATAACGGTTGATTTTTCGCTTAAGCTAACCAAGAAATTATTGTATTTGTTACGTTTTGATGCTAGGTGATTGTGTACAAGAACAAAATTTATATCAAAAATGTAGGTATATTTGTCCGAAAAATATTTTTTGATAATATTTTGTTTTATTCATTTGTAATAATCATAATGAAAATTATATTCATTAAGTTATGACAACCTTACCGAGTATTCTAGAAAGCTTTAGAAATTTGAAAAAAAAAACGGATTTTCGTAGTTTTTTCCAAATGATAAAAGCTTCTACAAGCCGTAGAACACGTAGAAAAAATATTACATACAAATAAACAACAGAATACAGCGAAACAACATTAAAGAATTTCTCAAAACAATGGATAGCAATCAGGAAGGACTGAATTATTAAATAGGTACTAAAATGTAAATAGATAAGCATCACCGAAAATACTGCCGATATATGACTTTTTTTGAAAATTTTGTACACTAAAATCGCTTTTACGCAGTTTTAAATGCGTTTTGAACGCGTCTCTTTCTCCTAGAAGGGCTGCTTGCCTGAGCGTTAGTTCCTCATGTTAGGAGCGGCTCAAAGAGCGTCTGATCCGGAGCGGACGGCTGAATTATGAAATGCGGTGTCTCGCCAGCTACACCATAGATGGCATCCCCGTCGCGAGACTAGAAATCCGTAGCCCTAGTAAGGCAGCAGGCCGAAAAATTAAAATACTACGAACATTCAAGAATTGAATATGAATCAGAACAATTGACAAAAACCTAGGCGACGAAATAGACGAAATAGCGGCTCAACTTCAAGCAGCTCCGGGACTCCCAGGCAGTGGAGGAATACGTGCAATATCTCGAAGCGGTACTACTCACGGAGGGGTTAGGTGCAACACATCTCGAGGACGGCTCCTGCAGCATTCGCAGAGCCGTCGGAGAGACCGCAATGATGGCACTAGGAGTGGAAACACCGATTGGCAGAAACGACTGGTATGACAGGGAGCGCGAGGCAGCGGTTAATGAGAAGAACCGGACCTGGGTGATATACCTGGGTAGGTCAGCGAGAGATAACAAGGCCAATTAAAAACGGGCACGGAACGACATGACCACGATTCTCAGACTAAAGAAGTGCCTGCAGAGGATCATTAACACGAGGAACTGGAGCAGCAATACCGTGCCGTGATGAACAGAGGCTATGTGCCGCAAGCTGCCATGTGCAAAGACGCGGATGGGAACAACAAAGGCGCAGACAAAGACGGACTGCCGAGCGAGCATTTTGAACGTGGGAGAATAGCGCTGGCTAGAGCGTAGCAAAGGTTCATTTCCAGAATTTGAAAGGAGGAAAAACTGCCAGACGAGTGGATGGAGGGAGTCGGATTTCCGGCTAAACTGACTCGATTGATCAAGGTCACCGTGGCGCAAGTGATGTGCTAGTCTGTTCAGCTTCTGGGCTTCGCGGATGACTTTGACATCTTAGTACGTAACTTTGCGATGGCGGAGGGAACTTATGCACGACTGAAATCCAAAGCCGAACGAATCTGACTGCGAATAAATGCGTCGAAAACGAGATACATGCGAGCGAGAGGCTCCAAGGAGAAAAACATCAGCCTCCCAACCGTCGACAATAACACCAGCAAAAAGATCCAGAGACGCATCCTGGCTGGAAATCGTGCCTACTTTTCACTTCGAAAGACACTTCGATTTATTTATTTATTTTTTTATTTATTTAATTTTATTCAACGGATAATATGTTTACCCCAATGACCTCCCTAATAATAACGTTTGTTCGCTTCGCGAGATACATTAAAGTTATAAACACGGTAACAGCTATTAAACCCAAACCACAGATGCATATTCCAGTAACGGCCGAACAATTGCACAGTATACAGGCAGTAAATGTTTTTAGACTTCTTGGCAAAGCGAAACAGGAATCCTAGCTGCGACGAGGCTTTCGAAACGATGTATGCAACATGATTTTTGAAGTTCAGTTTGGAATCGAGCAGTATTCTCAGGTCTTTCACTGTTGATTCGCGCTTTAACTGTACACCTGCCAAAGCGTAGTTAAAATTGATGTTGAAGCTTCTGCGACTAAACGAAATGACCGAGCATTTGGATACGTTCAACGACATCCGGTTAAGTTGACACCAGTCAGCGAAGGTTTCCAACTGCTGTTGCAAGAACAACGCGTCCTTTGGCTGTTTTATCGTGTAATATAACTTCAAGTCATCGGCGTAGGAGAGTTTAGAGCACTTGAGGGTAAGGATGACATTGTTCATGTACAGCAAGAATAGAAATGGTCCAAGATGACTCCCCTGAGGAACACCGGACCAAACGGGAAAAGGTGAGGAAATATGGTCATCGATTTTGACGGACATATTTCTTCCGGTTTGATACGATTCGAGCCATACAAGCAAATTAACATTCTTGCCAAGTTTGTGATTATGTAAAAAATAATGAATGCGAGACGACCTTTGTCAATGTGGTAGACGATTGAAAGTATTTTTTACACACTTAAAATTTTTTACTGGGCTCGGTAATTTATTACCGAGAACGGCACCACTGACTGCTCGGTTGAATGAAAACAACGAAGATGACATATTTAAAAGTCATATGTCTGTTATCTTTAAAAATGAACCGCGCTACAATGATAAACTACATTAACCTCAGCAATAGTGTTGTTCCACTTCAAGTAAGGTTATGGAAAGCAATATTTACTTGAAGATGCTAAGGTAAAAAAAAAATGATTGGAAAATACAAATACAAATGTGGGAACTCTAATATCAAGATGAAATGAATTTGGTGTTCCTCTATACCGCCACCGCGGGATGCAACTAGGAGGTCATTTTGAACTAAATTCATTTAGCTAGCAAATTATAATCATCAGTACAGCTCTACTTCGCACAACGAATGCGTGAAACACATAACGCAAAAGTTGTACAAGAAATACATTGACAGAGATCAAAACCAGAATATGTATCATATACACAAAAATCGTATTGTTTCGGTGAACTTCGGTTTCGGACAAACGATCAGGTTCGATGCGCTCAAAACGCCGCTCTTAACTTTCACGAGCCGGTGCGTATCAACGGTTCGTGCATCCCTGATAATCGTCAGCAACCGAAACAGACAATAGCAAGCGTTGTTGTCGCAAAAGTTATTGACGTTGGTGCCAGTGTCGCGAAATCGACGGCATGTGAATAAAACCCTAGTCATAGTTAAATGCAAAATATTTTGAACAAATCTAATGTTTTTGTTTATTGTTAATAATTGAATGATGTTTTAAAATTACCGGATTCATGAAAGTGAATCGATCAGACAATAATTTCTTTATTTTTTCAGTACCCAAATTATCAATATTGGTGGCTGGTTGCACTGTTTTAACGATGCCAGCATTCTGAACATCGATTGTTACCTTATTAGTGTAGTGGTTTGGAGCTGCGTAATACATTCAAAATATGCTAGAGCATCAAATGCGTTATGCCCAGCGCACATGCGTTGTGCTGGTTCCAAATTTAATCAGTAAATGCGCTACTTTCGCTCATAAATGATCTGGTTACGCGCACCCTGACCTTCGCGTGTGCTATCTGCCTCTACCGACACGTACTTTACGAAACAAGAGGAACAAAAAGACAATTCAAATGGCAATTCGATTGTGTTCCAGATCGCAACACGATACCTACGCGTTAACCCAACACGCCTCACTGTGCGTCGACAGTGGCAATGTAATCTTCACTTGGCTTGGCTGCACACAAATGAATATCAAGTTCTTCTGCACTGATAGACTACGAGTGACCAGCGCTCTATCCAAACATTACTCGGTGCAGTACTGTTGCCTGTGCTAGCAAGGTTTCCTTCAAGACATCAGTTTTGTTATTGTCATTTGAAATTTAGGTCAAAATTGTTTTTAAACAGACATAGCTTTAACAATATTGCATCGAATTTGATGAAATTTTCACAGCAGATGCATCATAAGTTGTATTTAAAATTATAAATATAATATAATAATATAAATATTTTTTCAATAGTAACTATTTAAAACAATATGTTAAAAATCTATGTTCTGGGGCACTGAAAAATCTGAAAAAAATCACAAGTATTTTTGACGAAATTTCGAAACTGCTTTGAAAATTTCGCGGTGGTGATATTTTTTGATCAAAAGATATGGGCCTTCAAAATTGGTGCCAAGCGCATTTTCAAGCGAGAAATGCTCCTAAACCAAGTTCTCTTCAGTTCTCATACCAAAAAGTGCACCATAACGGCAAAAAGTAATAGCATGGGCGATTTTAACCCGCTGATGCGTTCTGTTCGGTTGTCCCCTAACTAAATTGTGCATTATATTTTTCAGTCGCTTCGTGCTGTGTGCAGCGTGCGAGCGAGAAAACTGACCATTCGTACGAGCCATGTCTCGTCACATGGGAATTTTTTTGCGACGTACACTAAGATACCTCGTCTCTCAACTTAACGAGTGCGGTGCATGGGCGACGCGTACTTGAGACAGCTTGCGTGCAAAACCTCGTGAGCTCGTCTCGCGAGCTTGCCTCGCATGTTGCTTTGCGCTAATGGTGCAAGAAGGAAATTGATTTTGCGCAGAAGGATACAGGCAGGGGATTTTATGTTTTTTTTTATTTACGGTGTTACGGAATTATCAATGATATAACCTAGTTCATTTATTTATCAATTCAAAATTCTATGATTAATTCATCCGACTTTTGTAAACATGAATTAAGAACGTTTTGTTACTATACTTATTATGCTAACGGTACGAAAATGAGTAATATTTTTCTTTTCACCGGATGCAGAGTGTTACGTTGGTTAACAGAAGTGTTTCTTTCGTCGGTTTAGATGTAATTGACTATCTTATGATAGAACTCTGTTTTGTAGTTCTAAGGATAAAAAATGTGGTTTGCAATTACAACATAAGTTTTTCGGCAGTTTAAAATAGTAAAACTATTAAATTTGTTTATATTTTCTAGTACATGTTGATGTTGGATAGAATTTTCGAATTGAGGTTAGGAGGTTTTGAAGGTTTGTATGGTTTTGTGAATTCTTCCGATTAATACACCTTCAAGTGTCTGATGGCTTATGTCGTATTGAAGACAAAAATCTTTAAATAGCTATGGGAGGCGCGATGCTCGGATTATATCATTGATACATGATACTTTCGATAGCACAAACAAAAATATATTTCAATGCTACGGTGTTATAATTTTTTATAATTTTTTCAAACCATTTAAACGCTGTGGAGTGTTGAATAAAAGTTTAATATTTAAACGTACAACCTACAAAAGTTTATTTGTTTGTTTGTTAATTAGGTCATTCGTGTCGATATACAAAAGTGTGGGTGTTCTTGTTTATGTGAATGCACGTGTGTACGGTCGTGCGTACAGGGCGATTAACGCATTTTGGGCAGGGTAAAGAATCATCCAGACGTAATTTTAAATGTTTCTATCCAGTAAACTTAACGTTGGAGCCTTAAAGCATGCAAACATAACCACAAGTGTCATCAACCAAATGGGGCTGACACCACACAATAACATCAGAAGATGTGTTTTTATAAAACGTATTTTTAAGAAGTATTTTTATTTTATTTTAAACAGGCGAAGTATATTTTGGACATCAGATATTTTTTCTGTAGTTTAACGCATTTAATGAATGTTTTAAAGGCGAATGAAGTAGGGAGAAGATTTGAATCATTCAATACCAATAACTTTATTTCAAAAAACTATCTCATATCTCTCATATATCATTTCTTAAAAAAAACCTAAACTAATCCACCTAGAGCGGCTAGACTCAACCTTTCTCATTCAAACTAATTATTTGCAAAAATAGATTTACATGAATACTTAAATCCAATGAAGGTATATTCATTCTTTGGGTTCTAAAATATTGATGTTGTAATTGAAGTATAAAATATGAAATTTTACATAATGGTAGTGCTTTAGAAATAGCGAAATAAAAGAAATGACTCTTAATTTCCAACAATTTAATCACGAGCGATACCGGGAACGTTCAAATAGTACGATACCCCATTAAAATTATGTTGAGGCCACATATATTGATCAGAGCAGGTATAGTTATAAATAGTCTTTCAATTTCTTTTCTTTTCATAACTTTTGAACCAACTTGTTATGAAGTTTGTTATTTGTAAGTTTAAGAAATGACTCGTTCGTATGACACTAGTTATGTTCAAATAAGTCATGTAATCTTTGAGATAATGAACTTTCGTTGTTTTATTAACAATTTAATACATAACGGTTGGTTAAGTTCGATTATAATCAGATGAAATGGGAAGTATAAGGTTCAATCATAATTCATCAGTTAACTCTTAACTAGCCCGTTCATCTGATATCAATATTGTTCAAATCGGTTGTGTAGTTTTAAAGATAATGAAGTTTCGTGATTTTCACATTTCGATACATTACAGACGAAGTTACAGTCCGATTACAGAAAAATTCAATAGGGTGTTATGAGGCAGCTAGACCTTCCATTTGACACTAATCTTGTGGAAATTGCTTCAACCATCTCTGAGAAAAGTGAGTGAGTTTATGTAGTCTTCAGAATATGTTTTCTTTTCATAACTGGATTTTACATTTTTAAACCTAACAAAGTAATAATCCTTTTGCAAAAAAAAAAAAAAATAATAAGGTCTTATGGGGCAACAAGGCCTTGCATATGACACTGATTTTATGAAAATCAGTCCAGCCATCTCTGAGAAACATGGGTGAGACTAAATAGTCTCCAGAACCCGTTTCTTTCCATAACTTCTGAACCACAAGTTCAATCTTCATAAAATTCAAAAGTTAATAGTTCTTTAGGTAGTTCGTTCATTTAAAAGTAATTTTGTTCAAATCAGTTGTGATGTTTGTTGATTTTTACATTTTTACATTTTGATACATAACCTCTAAACTAGAAATCTGATTACAATAAAATTCAATAGGGTCTCATGGGGCAACTAGACCTTTCATTTGCAATTAATTTTATTAAAATCGGCTCAGCCATCTCTTAGGAAATCGAGTGAGATTGGGAGAGCGTTACACACACATACAGAAAATGCTCAGCTCGTCAAACTGAGTCGAGTGATATACGACATTCGGCCCTTTTGAGCACTTTTATATCTTTAGTTTTTGCAGTAATTGCTATACCTTTCTAGGAGAAAGGCAAAAACCTGAATGCTTATTAAACATTGGTGGCTGTTTGATCATGGTGAAATGAAAAATTTAAGGCTCTCAAGGTTTGTTCGATTGGTGTGATGTCTTCAGCGAAAATGTAGATAGTATTTCCGTCCTTTAAAAAAAGGGGAACGTCCGAAAACCACATTTCAAAAATTTTATTTTTTATTATATAAATCTACAAAATATTAGACAGACATTGATAGTTATTCGAGCTTGGAAAAATAAAATCAAATGCGATTGATGTTTTGTAAAAATATTTTTTTTTTGATATTTTTTTCATAGTGTATACCTATTTTAAAGGGAAAAATCACAACTTTGAATTTTGCCGAAGACATCACTTCGATCAAATAAACTACTCTGTATCCAAAATCTTTTACAATCATCAATACTATTCTTACAGAAGCAGAAGTTTTAAAAAAATACTGGTTTGATGGTGTTCCTCTTTTATTAAAATTTATGCTTATTTTCTTCTTGAGATGAGGGCAACTTTTCTCTGTTTCTGAAAAAATAGATGTGATTTTATCTGTAATTATGAAACATTTCGTCCAGATAACCATACAGCCTCGAGAACAACAGTTCTACTATTCGTTAAGAAGAGTAGTATGAAGATTATATGATAAAATTTACAAGTAAAAGCTAATAACAAACCCAGCCTGTCCAAAATATATCTATGCCCAAGATATATTATTCACCCTACGTGTATTGCTTTGTTTGTTGTTCGGGTACGATTGTATCATTTTCAGTTCAGGTTATGGTTTTTCCAGTTTAACGATCACAAGGCATAATTAAGCTGTACTTAACTGTAATGACTGTTTTTGAAAGATAATAAAGATAATTGAATTTCTGTAGAAATAATCAGAATCAAGGTGGAAAAGATTGTTTAGATTTTTAAAACTTTTTAAACATACTCTTTTTTTCATGAAGATATAAAAAAGGTGACACAGTTTTTTAATAACAATAAGGTTGTTAGGTTTTTTTTATGGGTTTTTTATTAATATTTTAAGTTAAAAAGAAATTATTTTGAGCAAAACTTACAGAGAAGCACAAATTTTTTTAGGTTATTTACATTTTCTTTTTAGATCTTACTAAAATCAATTTTCGGAAGAATTTCCTGGTTAAGTCGAATGAACAAGATATTTTGTAAATTTTCCTCAGCAAGCAACGTACGGTGTTTGGTTAAAATCAGTGCCAATACACTGAATGAACGCTCTACGCTGATCTGAGTACACGGTATTGCCAGGATAATCGAAACTACTTTATACAACGCCGGTTTCGAGTTTCTGAAACCATACCACCATTCTAGGATGGAATTTTCTTTGTTGTCTGCTTGCGATAGTTTCAGCCGTGGCATTCTGGAAAGCTCACTGAGCTCATTCTCAATATTAATGCTCTCCTGCGTACTGTTCGACTCATCTAGAGTACTGAGATAAGCCTCAAAAGAATCATCCGGCGGTGAGTTCGAATGCTCAGTAACAGACGAAGACGATGCAGCGTTACTTTCAATGTGGCAGCTGTCAGAGATAGCTTGCATAGTGTTCCAAGTTTGCATGATGAACTCCTGAAAAAAAAGGTTTTAAATGGCCACTTAGAAAGAAGATATATTCAATCACCATTGCTACAGATCTCTCTTCTTCTGTGATGAACGGACTGTTTTTGAAGTTTATGCGTTGGTCGATGAAAATGGCAGCCAAAAACGATCTGTTGCTCATCAGAGAGGCACGTCTTTTATCCATCTTCTCAGCGATGACTTGAGATATCGCATTGTTTGCTCTTTTCACGTTAAAGGAACACTTTTCCCAGATTAGAAAAAAGTCACCAAAAGTGATCTGCGCATTTTGAAGCTGTAATGTGGCCTCGGCTACTGGTTTAAAAGCATCGGCGAAATTCTCCAGGAAAGTCCACGTATCAACGTCAACGATCTGTTCCTCTCCATCAGCTAAGGTCAGAATAAAATCTTTCTCCTTGATGAGAGACTGCACCATCACGTATGTGCTGTTCCATCTCGTCGGACAGTCCAGTTTCGGTCTACATCGCTTGCTCACTGAAAATAACTTTTTATAGAGCAACTTACGCAACACTTTCACAATACTCCGGATTCGCAGAAGGTTTTTTTCATTTTAGTCTCCTTAAGAGTATCATTTACCGCTAGCTGTAGCGTATGTTCCGCGCAACGTACTCCTTGGAGAATGGGCTCAACTAATTCTAGTTTCCTATTAGTATACTCGTTGTCGTAATTTTCTGAATTACTGTGCTCTTCAGCGTCTTCTTCATCATCATCGTAATTATTCGGGTCGTCAGAAAACTGGTAGCCATTGAGTTCGAATTCTTGAGTCATCCTCAAACGATCTATTGTGGCACGCATGTTTTGAGCGTTGTCAGTCGTGACCGTTAGCAAACGTCGGATATCGATTCCATACGGTTTCAAGCATCTAAGAACTTCTTCCGTCAGATTTGTTGCTGTGTGTCTGTCATAGAGCTCAATGATTTTGAGAGTGCGAATTTTTATCATCTTTTTGTCAATAAATTGAATATTTATTCCCAAAAACTCCCGGTCCATTCGTGTGGCTGCATCCATTTTAAGACAAATCATTTTATCGGCAATTTCATTCACAATGATGTCCCGCATTTGGTCTGTCACCTTAGAAAGTACTTCACGTCAATTTCTGCCCCTCCTCGATAGGCCTTGCAATGCTTTGGAACGCAGGATATCTGAACATGTTTAGCGGAAGACCATTTACGGTAACAAGTTGAACCATGGCTGACATGTACGTTTTTTTGTCCATTCGGACTTCAATCTTCGGGATTTTTTTCGAAGAACCAGCACCACCTTGCTCGTCTCCATCATCTAAAAGCCCTCGTTTTCGTGCAAATTCTTTGTGAAGTGTTTTGTAATGACGATGGTAACTAAATCTTCTCAAGTCAGTTATTTTTTTGTTACACAGCAAACATATCGCCTCTTTGGCTGCGATATTTATATTGAAAAGTTCTGTGTCACTGATTGCGCGCGACATGTTGCAAGCCAAGAACTCTAAAAAAATCGACTTTCCGTAACAGCGCAAAATATTACTTTGAGCCTAATACACGAGAAAGTCTCACGAGCTCTGGCGCACGAGTTGTATCGAGTATGTACAGCCCAAACATCGCGCGTCGCAGTCTCTTACCGAAAGAAAAGGATAAGAGAAACCTGCAAATTTTATGTGACATACCTGGTCTCGTCGCACGTAAATGAAATTATTACCTACGAGCGGGAGAAAAATTTCTGGCGCCGCTTGAGTAAAAAGCGTCTGCTGGTACACGAGAAAGTCTCACGAGCTCTGGCGCACGAGCTGTATCAAGTATGTACAGCACGGGCGTCTCGCTCAGTTCGTAGTGCGACGAAACATAGCCTTGCGCGTCGCAATCCGAACCGAAAGAGAAGCGAAAGAGCAACCTGCAAATTGCATGCGACGTGTCTCGTTTCGTCGCACGTAAATGGAAATTCTACGAGCGAGAGAAAAATTTCTCTCGTCGCTTGAAAAAGAAGCACGTGCACAGGAAGTCTGGATAAAAGCTTGGTAAAATAAGTCGAAAATTTAATAAATTGCATGAAAAGTGCAAAAAAATATAACAAATAATGACATCCAATCAAGCAAAAAAAAATTAATCCGCAAAAAATCACACAATCAACATATAAGAACATTAATAAACGTGAAACACAAAAAAAAATGCTGGAAAAATAAATTGGAAATTCAGTTGTAAAAAGACAAACTTCACTAGAATATGGTGAAATCATCATCAAAACTTTCCAAACAATATGGATTCAAATTTTGTTTATTGTTTAGTCTTCAGCAGTGTTGCTGATAATCGCCTCATACCATTCATAAGCACTCATCTTGGCCAAGCTAGTTCGGAAAAAGCTCTGTTTGTATCTGTTCTTGAGCGAACCGAGCAATGCCTTCGTTTTGAATCACCGCATGCTGTTTATAAGCAGAGAGCGTTCGTGTTCTCTGGTATTCCGTTTTGCTCGTTGCCTTTCACTCTTCCCGAAGCGAAGCCATCGTCTGCAAGAAGTGGAATCGACAAGCGTTCATGTTGAAGCTTAGTTAAAAATTCGTAGCGAATGCAACTGGCCGTAGCATTGAGCCCGCCGAGTGGAAGAGGAAATCTGAAGCAAAAATTTTTGTATGCGGGGGAAGAAGTAAAAGAAATCAATGGAAGCAAACACCGCTGCTTGATTGATTCAGACTTCGAAAGATCGTTCGTTTATATGGGGATGGTTGTGAACGAATTTAAAATTCATGGTCTTTCAGGAATAAATTCAATATTCCCGAAATAAACGAACTTACACTAAAAATTATGCAAGGACGTTCGTAAAATTTTGCGCATGCTCTCGCACATCTCATCTTCCCGAAAAACGGAGCACATGTTATTTCACATTTTACGTGTTACACATGGTGTTATATTATATGCAACATGTTATAAATCACATGTGATATTTTGCACTACATTGCATCTGCTACCTATTACATGTCACACGTCACACGTGGTCAGGGGCGGACGCAAACTGATTCGAGCTATAGGAGAAAACTTAATTTGGCGCCCCCTTCGTTATTTTGTTTGCAGTCAGTTTTTTTACGCGGGGGAAACACTTCGAAATAAACCGTGTAAAATAACCGCGTTAATTCACAAATCCGCGTAAAGTTACCCACCAAGAAAGGTTTTAGAAAAAGAAACCGAGACGCTCTACGACCTGTATTTAAAATTGTCCTCTTTGGCGCTTATTTCTGATCTTTCGGAGGGCGGAGATTTTTTTTTATTAAGGCGTTTACTCAATAAATACTCAGAAGTTTTTGGTTCCAAACCCGCGTTAATTCGAAAACCCGTGAGTTTTTTTTATTAGCGCGGTATCGCGTAAGAACAACCGCGGTAAATCGAGAATCTGCGTAAAAAAACGAATTGTTTAAAAAAAACAGCGTTAATTCAAAAATCCCTTTTTATCGATGCAAAATGTCTTAAAAATGTCTGTTATCCCGAAAAAAATATTTTTGGCCAACAATCGACTTTCTGGGGCTTATTAGGCTACCGAGGTCTTATAATGGAATATTTTAAAATTGGCTACTGGTCATTTGCAAAAATCGTTCCAAACCAGATATAAATTATTTTAATGTACATTAGGTATCTACTTGTTTTTCATTAAGGTGGTTTGTAAGTAACCAAAATAAAAATGTAACCAATCGAAGAACAGCGTGCTAGAAAGTAATATTTTTTTGTCCAAAGTTTTCACATTTTTAAGCTTCGCTATACTGCCGCGCAAAGCATGTCAGTCCCATTTGCATTTTCAGCAAGCCGAGAAAAACTCGTTTTTATATGATTTCATACCATTATTGCATCTTATAAGATGGGATAATATGTTTGGATGTTTTCCCGAATTTTTTCAGAACAAAGTTGTTGAGTCCATCTATTGTTACGAGACTATGCATAGTTAGCTACCATTTCCGCGTATTAACTCAATTTTAGTGAAAATCCAAATCTACGCTCGGCTAGAGAGCTTAGTTTTATCAGCTGAAGCAGGGAGGTGTAAGGGATTCTGCCATGGGACTCTCGATTTTAATAGTTAGTCCAGTGTTGTACGGTGCCCAAACAGGCGCGGCATACTCCAAGATGCTGCGAACCAAAGAGCAGTAGAGTGTTTTCAGGGCGTAGATGTTTTCGAAATCCGAGGTGTTCCGTCGATTGAAACCAAGTATGGCGTATGCTTTAGACGAAACGGTGGTAATATGCTCGTCGAATCGTAGCTTACTGTCAATCGAGACTCCGAGATCTTTTATAGAGTCACATCGAATCAAATTTCTTTCGTTTATTCTGTACGTAAAATGTTGTGGCCCACAACTTGTGGGCTTCGAAGCCTACTAAACGAAATGATGTAATATTTGTCCGTGTTCACCTCCATGCCGTTCACAAGGCACCAATGCAATATGCTGTCTACATCATGCTGCAGGGCATTGCCGTCAGAAAAAGATGCAATAGTGCGAAAGATTTTAAGATCATCTGCATACAATAATTTTTCAGAGGCGTGGAGTCGCAGATGTCATTCACAAAGAGTACGAAGATAAGCGGTCCCAATATGCTACCTTGGGGTACTCCGGAAGGTATGGGAAAACAGTAAGAATGGCTTCCTAGGACATGAACGGAGGCTGTTCGACCCGTAAGATATGATAATAGCCAATTGGTTATCCATTCGGGCATGCCAAGTCGTTTCATTTTTTCTACAGCTAACATGTGCGGAACCTGGTCAAATGCTTTGGAAAAATCGATGTATATTACATCTCAATACGTTTCAAAACGTTTGTCACAAAGCACATGAGGTTTGAGACTGTTGATCGCTTTTTCACGAATCCGTGTTTATAGTCAGAGATTACGTGACGAACAGCTGAATATAACAAGAAATAACAAGAAATTTATTCCAGAGGAAAATAACTGCAATAATAGATACAATAATACATTATCTCTTAAAATTTTTTGTCAATTTAACAATCGTTCACAATATTGTGTATTTTAAGCCGGGGTGAAATTGTGCCATCCAATCTGTGACTTGTCAGCTATCGTTTTTAGGTCAGGAGACTAGTCTTTCTTGGTTAAACATTCGGGGAAACTTATTTTTGAAAGATTAGCCTTGTAATCGCCATGGGATCCAACCCGGCTTACGGTATTTGAATTCTTGATAGTTTTTCGATTAAAAAGATCACAGTTTTCATAGAAATCTCTTATTTTTTAAATTATATCTGTAAAATCCAACACCTTGTAGTGCTCAGTATTGTGCACTGATATATACGATTCTCGATCATAAAGTGACCGGCAAACTCACTTCAAACGAAATAGACAGGGCGTCTCCATCGTCTCTGTCGAAAAGAGGACGCATAGTTGTTTCCCATTTTGGGGCCGAATTTAAAATTTAAATTTGATTTCATGGCACATTCTTCTCAATTTACTAGCCTAATAGTTTTATGTTTCAACTTTCTCGGAACAGATTCCAAATTTTTATTGCCTCATTTGTTTGTACTTGATATGATGAACTAAAATAGCAATATTGAGGTATAGTCTTCGAATCTTACCCATTACCCTGATGAGATAAACATAAACCGGCTTTCGAGGAACAAAATGTACGAAATCCTCCGAAGAAGTAATCGGACTCTTTCGCTCTAACATGCCGCACAAATTTTCTATCGGCGAGCGAAATTCCATCACATTTCGTCAGCCTAGGTCTCTTGAAGAGCATTTCGGTTTCGAGTTTCTTTGCGTCGCCACTGAACTTTGTTGATTCCAGATGCTTACCTACCATCATTTTACTTTTTCATTGCGTAAACGCCTACAATTTCGGAATTGAACATCTAAAAGGTATTCCGATTACCTTCTCTTCAGAGGTTCATCCAAAATTCAATCTGCTTACAACGTTGGTGAAATGATGGTACATCGAACATTTATTTTTTATTGTTGGTTATTGCAAAGTTGTTTAAATCACCGATATCACTGAATACCAAAGTTTTACTGAAATTTGAAAACGATGTTAGGTTAGCGCGAAATCCCTCTGTTCCAGCAGTTTCTGCATAAATCCATACACCAATATTAATGCCCATCGAGTCCCAAATCCATTTCCCATTAATCCTTTCCTGGGGGTGTGCATAATAGGAAACCGTAAGCCCGTGTTTTCAAATTCAAGAGCACGAAAACTATTTCTGCTGATTACGGTGAAATATAAATCCCGATCCCTCCTCGCAGCAAACCGTACGAGTGGAGGTAAAGGGTAGGAGCCGAATGAGCAGCGAAATTGTAACTTTCCGCAGCAAACTGCACTAGCAGAGTGGTTTTGCAATAGTGCGGTTATGCGGGTCCGTTTTTCCGAGGGCTTATACACAAATAATTACGGATACAACTTTTCAGCAACCCACAATCACTTCGTTTGAATGTGGCCCGATGCGGTTGAAGCTGCCGTCTGTCGAAAATATTTGCTTATAACGAGACGACGAATGGTTTGAATGCCGCATTTATGTATTTATTTTAATGATGTTATAACTGCACCGAGAGAAAGCATTTATTTGAACCCGTCCGATTGCTTTCACTGTGATCGTACTGGAGAAATGAAAACTACAAGCTTTTCATCATTTGTGTCGATGGTTTTCGAAAGAACCATGTTTCTTAAAACCGGCAAATCTCAATTCTAAACGCTCTTGTTTCAGCAGCCACAGTGCAAATGGCTCGCAAAATAAAATGATACTAAAGGCCGAATTCGCTTTTGTGATTCTTCCAGACGTGAACGAGTGTTTGCTGCGGAACGGACACGGACCCTGCCAGGATACGTGCATCAACACTTGGAGCGGTTACCGGTGCAGCTGTGCCGGGTTACCGGGGACCCGACTGTCGCAGGATGGCCACAGCTGCGAGGATATTGACGAATGTACGGTCAACAACGGCGGCTGTTCGCACACCTGCCTAAACACGCTCGGGCGGGCATTCTGCGTGTGCCCCGAAGGGTACATGTTGGACGACGACTGGAAAACCTGCATCGACATTGATGAATGCTCGAATCAGAAATCGATTAAGCAGGAGTTTCGATGCCAGGGAAGCTGCATCAATACGGTCGGCTCGTACCGGTGTTTAGGCCAGGAGGATGAACTGGAAGTGAAGGTGGATGGTTTCGGATTGCCGGCTGGTGGACAGCTGCTGCTGTCCAAGCAATCGGACGAGCTGGCCGACGAAAGCGATGACACGCTGTGCCCTTCCGGGTATTATTTCAATACGACAATGGGCGACTGTCAAGGTAGGTTCAAGTGTAGTACAGCGTTCGCGGCACATGCGGTCTGCACTTTCGTTCAGATTAAGCGACATTTGTAGTCGAACTGGGCTTGGGCGAGATAATTTCTGCAAGCTGGAATGTTGCAAGAGTGGTGAGCGTTTTAACGAAACCACACTTGCAGCAGCGTCTGAAGAATGATGATTCAATTGAATCAAAAAGTGTAGCTCGGTTTTCAGTTTGTTTCATATATTCTTGGGAAAAATAACTTAGTTTTTTTTACGATTAGTAGATTAGATTTTGGATTTCATGGAAACTGAGGCGAATTACGCTTAATTTAAACGTTCTAGCAAAAATCACATCAGCAAAGTCTCAAAAATTTAACAGGACATAATCAGTGTCAAATTAACAGACTATCTTTCAAACATAGATTTTATTAAAATTCAAAGTAGGTAGAAATTATCCAAGCAGAACCAGAAGCACATGCTGCTGGGTAAAATTATGTTCTAAACTAAACTAACAACCCTTTTATTGTTCCTATACATTACAGATACGAACGAGTGTGACAACGACAACGCCGGTTGCCAGCATCATTGCATAAACGGTGACGGTAACTATTACTGCTCCTGTAAATACGGCTTCAAACTGGATCTCGATAAGCACAACTGCTTAGGTTAGTAGAGTAACTTTAAATATCAGAATACTGCTAGATCTCAAACTGCAAACCATACTGTTTACAAAAGATTGCTGCCGTCAAAGAGCCGCAGGGGGTGGAACAAGTGGAACAATTATATGTGCATTCATCACAATCTAATTACACTTTGATAACGTTCTGATTTATGCATTCAGTCGATGGAGAAAGCGAAGCAGAGAGGAAATTTATCGCACTGCTTTAGAATTAGAACACGGTAACCAAGTGTGGACATCAAGTTCTGCGTACGTTAAGCGAAACATTTTCTGTATGTGTGAGAATGTGTGCTGCTGTTTGTCATTCTGTCAGCTCATTCTTCACAGACATATATCTTTTGTACTGCTTTGAATATCTAAAGACAGAATTCTACGCCATTGCTATTCTATTCGAATCTCATTTGCAAGCCTTTTATATATGAGGGATTTCATGCCATGTCTCCGAGCCGCTAATAGCGCTCTCTAAAGTAGGCACTAGACAAAGTAAATATTTACTATTTCTATGCTATTATATTATAGCAAATATCAGTTCCTGTTTACTGTAATAGTAGCAGAGTCTCTTTGTTCATTTTTCGTGGCATGCTTATTATTATTTTATCCGCTTTTGTGTGTATTATGATTTTACCCTTCCTCTTTCACGCTTACTGCTTTACTATCCCGAGCCATGTTCCTTCTGCCAAATATCGCCACTTATAATTCCCTGGAGCAGTTTTGTTTTTTTTTTCACGACGTTTCTGCAGAGTGGTTGACTAAAATTCTCAGCTTACAACAAAAACAATGTGCACTGTCTCTAGTGGTGGTTTGGTGAAACTGTTAGAGCGAATCCGGAATATTTGCAGTGCGAACCAGGAACTAAATACTAATGTTTTATTATTAAAATAATTCACAATCAGATTTTTTTTACTAGAATAAGAAGTTTTAATACTGGTAAAATATCGATGGATCGATGTTTTAAAATAATTAGAAGTTGCGCATCAGGGGCGAAAATACAGTAGAGAAGCTTAAACAGAATTTTGATTTTGAATTTTGAGGGCTATTTGAAGTAGTTTTATTAAAAAAAACTCAAAGGCATGTATCGTTGAAAAATAGAAGCAGCTTTGAAAATAAGTTTAATTCAAAATCTCTGACTATTCAATGGTTTATCGATGATTAAGTTAATAGCACGAACCAGGATCAGTTTTTGCATAGTGCGAACCACGATCAATCACCCTAGAACTATCCACTGGTCTTTTCACCCAAGTAGAATGTTTCAAGCTTTAGCAGAAATAGAAGATCTATTTTTCCTATGTCTAGCCAACTTCGAAAATCGCTTACGGACTTAGCCTTCTGCCTCAAAGTAGCGAACAGCGAAGGACAACAACTGTCGCAGGAGAGTCATACCATTCTACTACGCACATCGATCTTGATCAACCATTTTCGATTTCGCTGAAACCTTACACAGTTGTTACTTTTTAATAAAGAAGTCATTTTATGATATAAGTTCTTCATGTAGACTCGCTAGTCGCGACTGCCTCTTCTAAAGGGCCTATTCAAAATGGCGACTGAAAGATAAAAAATTCTATATAAGAAAAACGACTTTTTCGATTGAAATGGTGTCTTCAGCAAAGTTGTAGGTAATAAAATTACGGTTCTAGAAAAAATATATACACTGCAAAAAAGTTTTTTTTCTGTGCCAAGTTTTTCAAATTGCCACAAAATATTGAATATCTCAAAAAAGTACCTTTTTCAAAATCTAATTTTGGATGACAATATGTACTACTATCTGTCAAACTTTGTTGATGATAAAATGAAAAACAAAAAAGTTATTAACGTTTGAATAATTTTTGAACTTTTTTTTTAACTGTTTTTCGTAGCTACATATAACAATGCTGAAAATTTATCACTGTTCTTATCTGTACTATCTCTCGAAAATCTATTATCTGTATGGTACAGAATCTGTACCGAAAAACCGAAAAAATTTCTACATTTCCTTGTCATCGTTTACCCACAGGTACAGGGCACACGAATGGTGTAGCAAACGTGGAATATACAGTCCTGGGGGTTGTATGAATTGTTGACGTAGGACTAAATGTATATATTATATGCTGCGCTAAACTGTTCAAAGGCAACACTACCGTTTATTTTTGATAGTCGCTATTGTAAAACTAACGATGCATGAATAAATGAAAATTTTCACTAGTAGTAGTTGCGAAAATTCTCATAACTCTTATCTTCAAGCATCTATAGTTCTGAAAAGAACCGATTCCATAATCTTCAGTTAGAAATCCGCTGTGCCCTCCAGTAGCTGTGCCCTCCAGTAGCTGTGTCAGCAAAATATTCTGCAGCGTACGATGGTAACTGTTGCTGCCGTATGCAGTGCCTGGAAGTTGACTCGTATGCAGCTCTCGTTTCTCAATGTCGCGTACCTTTAACAGCTGCACTGCACTCGCTATTGTGTAACAAACTAAACCGAAACTGAATTTTCTACACGCAGTCTTTTGTATCGCGTTCAGAGCAGTGATGCCACATTTTCGTCTCTATTTTGGAGCTCTAAAAATCCTGTCACCTTGGTAAAATTTCAAAAAATCTGTATGAAAATCTGCATATGTACTAAACATATCCTTCTCGAAAAAAAAAACGCATTATAGCTTGTTTAACATTTGTCCCGTGACTCATTCATGCACAACGTTATGTGTAGCATATGAGTATATTAAACCTCCGACACGCTGAACCGCATTTGAGTTAATTTTTGTTTTTCAACTATATCAAGTAAATTTATTTACGACCCCATGGAAACCAAAAAAACTGTATAAATCTCTCTTATCAACAGAAATTCTACACTTTGTCTCAAGAATAAACTGGTAACTTACAAACAAATATTTAGACGAGCAATTTTATATGCAATCCCCATCTGGACAAGTAGTTGTACAACCAGAAAGAAGATACTCCAAAGGATTCAGAACAAACTTCTGAAAATGATATTGAAGCGTCCTCGCTGGTTTAGCATGAATGAACTACACAGGCTTACTGATGTAGAAACATTAGAAAATATGTCAAACCAAATTATCATTAAGTTCCGACTAAAATCGTTGCAATTCTCAATTACAATGATTAGCTCACTTTATAGTCAGTAAGATAGGTGTAGGGTTAGATTGAGGTTTAGCTTTAAATTCTTTTTTTTTTTTGACAAGTAGGTTTACAATTTTCCTACAATTATATTCACTTAACTGCGGAAGCAATTACAATCTTTTAATGAAATAAAGTTTAAAATATATGTAATAGTGTTGATATGTCACCGTTTGTGGCAGAACACACAATAAAAATTCTGAATATTATAAATTCTGAATAAATATTAGTAAATAATTAATTTATCACAAAACACCCCCCCCCCCCCCCCTATTAAAAAAAAACTGTATAAATCTGTATTATTTCCAGATAATCTGTAATCTGTAGATGCAGATATATGTATGGAAAAAACGCAAAAATCTGTATAGATGCAGATTAATCTGTATATGTATCACTGGTTCAGAGTAGTTTTTTGCCATTAGGGCGTGGTCGCGCAGCTTGGAGAAAGACAAACAAACCAAAACACATTCGACACTACTGAGTGATTTTTATAAGCATCAAAAGAAAGTTTTTGCTTCTCCGATGCGAAAATCACTCTGGATCTTAGATTAACTAATTTCCGTTTCTAATATTTGACTGATAACGGTGTTCTAATGGGTACAAACAAACAATTAAACCGGAAAATCACTCAATTTAGCAGTGAAAATTCTTGAAATGAGGGTTATATCTTGTGATAAACTGTTCATAGGCAACACTACCGTTTATCTTTGGTGCGCCCTGGTCGTTATTGTAAAAATGATTATTGAGAAATGGATGAACATTTCACACTAGTAGTAGCTGTGAAAATTCTCATAACTTTTATCTTCAAGTATTTATAGTTCTGAAAAGAACCGATTCCATAATCTTCAGCTTGAAATGTGTGCTACAGAATGCTGACGATCGCACCACCACCGGTAGCATTGAATATTTTGTTGGCCGCGCATAAAATTTGCTCTCCGCTGTTCCCCTAAAAATATCATGCAGTGTACGAAGGTGCCTGTTGCTGCGGTATGCAAAATAAAACCGAACCGATTCCATAATCTTCACGTGTGCAGAACAGCAACAGAACGAACAGAAACTGAAGCTGAATTTTTTACACGCAGTCTTTTGTATCGCGTTCAGAGTAGATTTTTGTCATTGGGGAGTGGCCACGCAGCTTAGAGAAAGACAAACAAACCAGAACGCTTTGTTGAGTCAAAATATGTAGGCAGTGGAATTTATTTCGTCCATGTTATTGTTATCTGTGCTCGGGATTAAGTAGTTAAGCAACAATGTTGAACATCATATCAAATAATTGTTACACATTTTATCTATCCATCGACATATAAATTACTAAGATGCATTAAGTCGTTCGCTCGCTATAATCGTTTGAAATCTGACGAAACATTTGCCAGTTTCATTTTCAATTTCACAAAGTGTAATCTAGTATAGAAAACAAAGACGTAGTCCTACGTCAAAAGAGCAATACAACTGGTTCACTGATCTTCTGAATCTATATAAATAAATACCGATGAAAACATGACAACATTAGAATTCATTTGCCTTGAAGAATATGGGACTGAAGGCATCAGAATTCTACTCATACTCTGAAGGACTGTCTAACGGAGTAGGATTGCACTCAATTTATTCTAATTCATGTCTGTGTGTGATTATTTCAATTTCAATATGATTTTTTATATTATTAAATACGCCGCTAAGTTCTCGCTAGTTGTCATTAGATGGCGCCAGCAGTAAGTGCTGATCGATTTCGACTTATCAAAACATAAATTAAACAGTGGTTTTATTGTGGCTTCATATACTTTAAGCTAGAAATACTCAGAGAGAGAGAGAGAGAGAGAGAGAGAGAGAGAGAGAGAGAGAGAGAGATAAACGATGAAAAAAATGGCTAATTTGGCAACTGAGTTTCACATGCTGTAATGAAACCAGTTTGATCACCCGCCAATGAAGAAAACCCTTCCTTTTTTACCGCTGAGGCAATTGATTACAAGCAAAAATAAAACGACATTATGAACCCAGGTTCTTTGTTTTCGAAACATTTATAAAGCAGACGGATTTCATCCCAAATCGTCTCAAGGATTGGCAGCACCCTCTCCGAATTGGTTGAAACTTTTTGTGTGTGAAGACATCACCTAATTAAGCATCTCTGCATACTTACTTTTTCCAAAATTAGTATAGACTGTCTTCTGAAAAAGGGCGAAACTTTTTTTTTTGCCGATTTTTTATAAATCAATATAATTCAAAAACGGTAAATTCTATCAAAAAGTGTTCTATAAGTAACTTTTAGGAAATTGTCTGATTTTCATAAAAAGATATGGAGAAAATTATATATCAAGTCCTACACTGAAAAAATGCTATTTAAACACAAAACATCGATTTAAAAAAAAAGTTGTAATACAATGAACTTTAGGTACATGCATACACATAATATATTGAAATTAGGCATTGAGTTTTACTTGTTTTAAATTGTTTAAAACTAAAATAATCAAAACATAACAAGTATTTCATTTTATCAGGTTGTTTTACACTAAAAAAAATATACCTTGGTTATAGTTTGCATTTTCATTTATTTTAGAGAATAACTATTTTCCTTAAATATGCTCAAGTTGCGATGTATGAACGAAATGTGGCCAACAATGTTGTCTTTCACCAAAAAATTTTTTATCCAATTCGGAGATGACCATTTTTTTCAAATCGATGTTTTGTGTTTAAATTGCATTTTTTTTTCAGTGTAGGACTTGATATATAATTTTTTCCATATTATGAAAATTTAGACAATTTCCTAAAAGTTACTTTTTAGTTTGAAAGTAGTTTATTTGACACGGCACGATACATATTATGTTTAACTGAGCCAATTGCATGTTTTTTTTTAATTCTAAGTTAGCAGGGAAAAGAGGGAGGCCCATTTTTTATATCTCCTGGCCGACTAAGAGCTAGTGGGGATTTAAGGTGAGAGGAGGGGAGTTACAATTTTGATTTTAACTATATTGAGTTACAGGATTCATTTATTTGTACATGGCTAAGCAGTGATGTTCCATTTGAGCAGTTTAGGTCTGAGGTGTCTGCGTGAACATGAAGGAACCGAGTCTTCGTTTTAGTGTCTCCACCATGGTGTATCATTTTCATTCATTTTATGACGGGAATTGTAATCTAGCAAATAGATAAAAAGAAAATCTAATTTTAATGCCAGCATTTTTTATAAACCCGTATAGCTGTGTCATGTACTGGAGATCACCGCTTCCCAGAATGTCTCTAACGGGTACGTTCGGTTGTTTTCCTCGGGCCCGAAGGGAATCTATAAGCTCAGACCTAACACCACAGTATTCGGTACACGACCAAACAACATGCTCGATGTCGTGGTTGCCATCGCCACAAACGCAGTGATTACTGTCTACAAGCCCTATACGAAAGAGATGCGTGTTTAACGTGTAGTGATTGGACATAAGTCTGGACATCACGCGAATGAAGTCCCGACCTACATCCAACCCCTTGAACCATGCTTTCGTCGATACCTTAGGAAAAATGGAATGTAGCCACCGGCCCAGTTTATCTGAGTTCCATGATAATTGCCAACTGTTGAGTGTTTTCTGACGCAAAATGCTATAAAATTCATCATAAGCAATTGGTCTTACATAAATATCGCCATCAATAGCACCCACCTTAGCTAAAGCGTCAGCCTTTTCATTGCCCGGAATGGAACAATGAGGAGGGACCCACGCTAAGGTAACCCGGTAATTTTTATCTGTTAAAGCACTTAAAAACCGCCGTATTTTCTCCAGGAAATACGGGGTCTGCTTCACAGTCTTCATCGATCGCAGAGCCTCAATGGCACTGAGACTGTCTGTGAAGATGAAGTAGTGGTCTATGGGCAGGGTTTCGATGATCCCAAGAGAGTACTGAACAGCAAAAATCTTAGGGATCTCTTGGGGTCGCAATTGATCCGGGATACCAGAAATGTCTTGTTTCATGGTGGTGTCGAAGAATATAGCATTATTAGAAGTATCTAAAAGTGCGACATTGGAGGAATCGTATAAAGAAGGATTAATATCTTGAGCCATATAGTCAAAATATGAAGTCATAAATCTGGATTGAGATTGAAGGTCGACCAACCCCTCGAAATTTTCAATTACTAATGGGTTCATAACTGTCCATCGAATTAGCAACCGGTAAGAGAGATTCCAAAAACGATGTTTCAACGGAAGAATACCCGTTAACACTTCAAGACTCATCGTATGGGTCGACTGCATGCAACCCAAGGCAATACGCAAACAACGATATTGTATTCTCTCTAATTTATAATGTGTGTGTTCGCAGCGGAGCGAAAGCAGAAACAGCCGTACTCAAGAACTGACAATATCGTTGTTTGGTATAACCTTAGAAGGTCTCCTGGGTGAGCACCCCACCAAGTTCCGGTAATCGTACGAAGAAAATTAATCCTCTGTTGGCATTTTTGTGTCAGATACCTAATATGACAAGCCCAGGTGCATTTAGAGTCGAACCAGACCCCGAGATATTTAGCGACTTAAACCTGAGAGATCGTTTTACCCGTTAGTAGGAGCTGCAGATGAGCTGGGTTATGCTTCCTAGAAAAAACGACCAGCTCAGTTTTCTCCGGAGAGAATTCGATACCCAGCTTAAGAGCCCATTCAGACAAATTGTCTAAGGTATCTTGCAATGGTCCTTGCAGATCGCTAGCCTCGCTACCAGTAATGGATACAACGCTATCGTCTGCAAGTTGCCTTAGCGTGCATGAATTTGCAAGACATTCATCGATGTCATTGACGTAAAAATTATATAAGAGAGGAATTAAACATGAGCCCTGGGGGAGGCCCATGTAACTCATTCGGGAAGTTGTCGAATCGCCATGTGAGAAATACATATGTTTTTCTGACAACAAATTGAGCAAAAAGTTATTCAAATTTGGTTAAAGTCCCTGCGAATGAAGTTTCGCGCTTAAAACTTCTACAGAGACAGAGTCAAAAGCCCCCTTAATATCCATGAACGCAGAAGCCATTTGCTCTTTTCGAGCAAAGACTAGTTGAATTTCAGTAGAAAGCAACGCTAGGCAATCGTTCGTCCCTTTGCCCCGGCGAAAGCCAAATTGAGTATCTGAAAGTAACCCGTTTGTTTCGACCCATTTGTCTAACCGTAAGAGGATCATTTTCTCCATTAATTTACGGAGGAAAGAGAGCATCGCAATCGGCCTATATGAATTGTGATCAGAGGCAGGTTTTCCGGGTTTCCGAATAGCAATGACTTTTACCTCCCTCCAGTCATGCGGAACAATATTCAGCTCAAGAAACTTGTTGAACAAATTCAACAAGTGTCTTTTTGCAGAGTCGGGTAGATTCTTCAACAGGTTGAATTTTATTCTATCTAACCCTCGAGCCTTATTGTTGCACGACAGGAGAGCCATTGAAAATTCCAACATCGAAAATGGAGGCTATTCCGTAGTTACTAAAAACGCGTCCCGAAAGGTTTTCTGTTCCGGTACAGAGTCCGGACAGACCTTTTTGGCAAAATCGAGTATCCAGCGATCAGAATACTCCTCACTTTCATTCGAAACGTCACGGTTCCGCATGCGCCTGGCGGTATCCCAAAGAGTGCTCATCGCTGTTTCGTGCTGGAGGATTAGGTACACGTGTCGCTTCCCCAGTATTCAAAACTGTCATATTGAAGTCGTCGATCAAGTTACAGATTAAAGAAGATCGGTTGTCGTCGTACAGCGACCCCCATAGCGAACAGTGAGAGTTAAAATCTCCCAAAATCGAAAAAGGTGCGGGAAGCAATTCTGCTATATCAAGGAGTTGCTTCTGTTCAATCCGCGAGGATGAGGGAATATATAATGAAACAAGGCAAAGGTCTTTTCCATTCATATTCGTTTGAATGGCAACAACTTCAATATTCGAGATCGAGGAGGTCGATTCGGAAGAAAGAATAGCACTTTTTGATCCCTAAAAGTACCCCTCCACCGTGTGAGTCTCGATCTCGATGAATGATGTTGAAATCGTGGAAATTAAGTTGGTCATTTGAATTGAGAAAAGTTTCACAGAGCGCGAACGCATCACAATTGTATGTGTTTATCAAATGTGAAAATAAATCGAATTTGGGGATGATACTTCTGCAGTTCCACTGTAACACAGTGACAAAATTCCTAACCTCTTTCGACGTATTAGTCATCGAAAGATACGATAGCTGAAATGAGGGGCCAAGTTGCTGTGAGTTGCTTCAAATAGGTTTTCCCTGTAGGGAGAAGGGCAAGAAGAATATTTTGTAGGGGATCTGGTATGTTGAATGTTTTAAATATCCAGTCCACATTATCAGAGAATTTTATGAACCCTGTTTCTTTTATGTCTTCTGATCGAGAAATGGGTGCACGAGGGGTTTTTGGTGCCCCAGGAAGCGGTGGGTACTCCTGGTTTGATTTGAAATTAAAACATGGGGGCACTTGCTTCGGTTTTTCTTTACCGCTTCCTTTTTGTGTTGTCTTTTTGGTCATTCCGCTAGGGGTTATCTTGCGACCTTTGCGAGAAAGATTAGGAGAGTTGAGTATTCTCCTCTTCCTAGATCCCTCTGGCAAGGCATAAGAACACCCTTCGGCGGGATCGTCAGATGTACCCTCATCGGTTGGCAAAAAAGAAAAGATGTTTCCTGTCGAGGGTGGCTCAGCACTCTTCAGCATTTCTGCGAAAGAGCGCTTTGATCGTTCCTTAAGGGAACGCTTAATTTTTTTCTCGCGCTGTTTGTACGCGGGACACGCCGAAAGGTCATGCCGAGTTCCCTCGCAGTAAAGACACTTTTCAGTATCCTCACTGCAAGCGGTCTCAGCATGATTGCCTCCGCACTTGCTGCAGCGTGCCTTGTTGCAGCAGTAGGTGGCTGTATGACCTAACTGCTTGCAGTTTTGGCAATGCATGACCCGCGGTACGAACAGGCGTACAGGCAGACGAACCCTGTCCAAAGAGATGTAGTTCGGCAGTGCGGATCCGGCGAATGTTACACGGAAGGAATCAGAAGGGAAGTATTTCTTCTTCCCTTCTTCGATGGATACTGAATGCAATTGCTTGACATCCAGTATCTTTACATCTTGAATCAGGGGGTTCTTGAAGCAGCCAACCCCGTGACGCAAAATGTCATCGACCGTGAGGCTTCCTTCGGTAACCACACCGTCGATCTCCACGTCCTTGGCAGGGATGTACACGCGGTACTCTCTCGTGAAGAGCTCGTAGCTAGCAATTGCGTTTGCTTGCTTCAAGCTACTCACGACAACTCGCAGTTTGTTCGGTCTAACCTTTGTAATTTCGGTTACGTCCGAAAACTGTTTTGCCAGGTCCTCGCCTATTTGTATAATGTTAAGAGGCTTCTTTATGGGCCTAAAGAAAACTACGAATGGACCTTTCGAAGCATCTGGGTAAGCCCTCACCCGTGTTGCCGGTACCCTTGGTACGGAGCTAGGTAGCGGGGAAGGTAGAGGGGAATTGATGGGGGAGATCTCAATCTCTTCCCCATTTGTTTCCACATCCAGGAATAGTTGCACCTGCATGTCGTCCATTTTGCGGGAGCGTTACGCTCTACCGCACACAAACGATAAATATTCGAATGTGGGGGGGTGGGGGGATCAAGTAGTTGATATTAAATTTTAAAAACAATTTTTCAAACTACAATGGATCAAAATAACAAAAAGACAGTAATACTAACACTAATAACAATAGTAATAATAGTAATAATATTAATAATTATAACAATAATAATAATAATAACAATAATAATTATAATAATTATAATAATAACAATAATAATAATAATATTAATTATATAATTATATTATAAATATTAATAATAACGATAAAAATTCTAAAGTGAATACTTCACCGAACGTCTAAGTCACGACCTCACGGCTGATAGTTGGATTGATCGAGTGTCTCCGCAGAACAAACAATGACGATCCAGCTTCGTGTTGTGACACAGTGGCCGTATCTTACACTCGACCTTGTAGATGCCACTTGTAGTTGACTTCCACTCGCTCGATCGTATGATGGTCCGTGCTGCTAGTGGGGTAACAGCGGTGCGGGAGAATTATTCTTGCTGATATATCAGCTGCGTATCAGATCACTGGCGGGGTAGTCTGCCCCTACCAGTGTGCAGAAGATGTTTCTGCCGATAAAATGCAGGCTATTGTTATCGCGCAGCACAAGAACTGATCGACAAAAAAACACCCGTACGATAACTCGTGTATTGTTATTTTGCGAATCAAACGGAGATAAACAATTTGCGTCTAATCAAGACGAAAGCAAAACAACGAATGATAAAAGTTACTTATAGAACACATTTTTGTAGAATTTACCGTTTTTGAATTATATTGATTTACAAAAAATCGGCAAAAAAAGTTTCGCCCTTTTCAGAAGACAGTCTATACTAATTTTGGAAAAAGTAAGTATGTACAGATGCTTAATTAGGTGATGTCTTCACACACAAAAAGTTTCAACCAATTCGGAGAAGGTGCTGCCAACCGCGGGTTCAGCGGTATCTGTTGTTTCATTCGACTCGTATAACTGATGGTGACGGTAGAAGTCTCGGGGAATAATGAAGTGCATCACAAAAACCGTGAAGGTGTTAAATTTTATGTTTATGTTTAATTTTATATACTTTCATCATAATTGATCATTATTTTGTTGCCCATACAAAAGGTTTATGAACCACCAGTTAAGAATCACTAAGATGTGATAAAGCAATTTTGGAGCATAAATACGCGTGAAATTAAATATATCCTCTATTGTACCTGATTGCAATACCTTTCGAAGTGTTATTTCTTTGTTCGTTTGGCTCGAATTTTGACATATTCGTTTGGTTCACAACATTCTCTTCGCATATCTCTCCCTTTGAGTATTGCTACTCTTAGCTATATGAAAAATTAATTCTGTGCCAAATAATCATCATTTGCGATAAGTGTTACTTTTCTTATTTCATTCAAAGTAAGCGACGGTTGAAGTGCATCAAGAGTTGAAAAAAGTGCACGGAAATGTTGTTCTAACTGAAACAATGTGCCGCCATTGGCTCCGTCCTTATCTAAAGACGGTAATTTCGTTGTTAAAGACTTAAAAAAGGTCTCAGACCTTCGAAGACATCAACAGATACCGCTATTTTCGATATTGAGAGTTGCCCGCCAAGATTGTATGCTTTATAAATGTTCCGAAAACACAGAACTTGGGTCCATAATGTCGTTTTTTTGCTTGTAAACAATTGCCTCAGCGGTAAAAAAGGAAGGGTTTTCTTCATTGCATCGTGGCGGGTGATCAAACTGGTTTCATTACAGCAACTCAAACAAAGAAAAGTCATGAAGGCTACTCGGGCATGTCGTCGGTTCGACGGACTATACACGCTGCGAAGGTTATGCTGTGTTTTAAGTAGGACCAGGCAGGAGTTTTTTATTATGAGCTGTTGAAACCGAACGAAACTATCACTGGGAAACGTTTTGAATGTTTACAATGAATGCGATTGAGCCAAGCACTGAGCGAAAAACGGCCACAATACGCGCATAACAACGCTCGGTTTCATACAACCGAAGTAGTAAAACATAGGCATAAATACTCGAACGGAAAGTCCTACCCCCCTCGTCATTCGATTTAATGGCGCATGGTTTGGCTGATCAGGAATTTTTCTCATGTGAAGACATCCTAAAGTGTCTTGATTCGTGGATAGCCTCAAAAGACGAACACTTTTCTCGTAACGGTATTCGACCCCTTCCAGAAAGATGAGACAAGTTTGTAGCTAGCGATGGGCAATACATTAAATCAATTGTAGGTAACTTTTTTTTAATATAGTTAAATATTTATTCAAAAAAAAAAAAAAAAAAAAACAGCGAGAACTCAGTTACGCATCTAAAAGTATAACGTCACAAGCTCTTTTTCTCTCGCTCCCAATGTGACGTGGGGAACGAAATATTGACGAAAATAGGAATGAATCACTACATAATAGAACTCAAAAAAAAAACACAACTTACAAACGCTCAACTGAAACCTTGAGTTTGCGTGAAATTCCTCATATAACAGGCCACCGCGTGCTTCCCAAGTCTATATGGTTATAGCTCAAGAATAGTAACATTTGCATCAGCATTAAGAGCGTTCCGACCCGGTTGTAACATGAATTATTTCCTCTGTTTCCATCACCAACGTTCCCCGTCAGCGCTATCCCTCTTCTTGCTTCCTATTCAGAATAAAATTAGCCTTTCACCTGTCCATTTACAAAGTAACTATGAGGTATCATAAATCGGCTCCAACTGTCGATGGCATATCGCTGAGTTGCAATTTGTGATGAATGCAGCACTTCCGTAACTGTTGGAATCGCATTGCATCGAACGGCTACACTGCACCACTGCTGCGAGAGAAATGCAGTTTCATAATTACATTTGCGAGCTTAATTTCCACTGAAGCTTGCAATTATAATGATGGGAAATCATTTCCTCTCTCATTTACGAACGCAAACATCAGCGGCCCGAAGGCAAGGTGTGCATTGGTTTAAAAGTGCCAGTCGGTTGTATCCATTCTAAATTATTATCCCTCATTCAATGGTGTTGGTGCGACTTTTGATTACAATTCAGCTGATTTTTTTCTCAATATTATCCTGTGCCAGGGAATGCTGATGAGGATAAACTGGAAATACATATCGAAGCTCGAATGGTGCTCGTGTGAAAATTCGCATAACAGAATCGGCATTTATTGAATCATTTAAATATTTTCCTCACACTCAGTACACGCACGCACAGCTGGTGTTGGTGCCGATTACTGCGGAGACGAGCATCCTTGCGCGATGTCGGATGCTGGAAGCCACCGGAAATAAGTAGAATTCCGCCAGCGGTGTTTGCCGAAATCTGGCCGCCACCGCCCGTCGCTGGTGAGAGAAAATGCGAACTGCGACAGCCGGTGCGAACTCGAATTCGTCGAAAACGAGATTGAAGTTAGCGAGTAATGATCGAAAACGAGAAGAATTTTCATTAAAATTGCAAAGTGTTCTCCGAATAACGAGGAAATTATGACACGCCGTTGGCTTCTTTGTGGTTCTGCGACGCGAACTCCGTCGTTGATTGTTGAAGCTGTGATAGATAGCGTATTTCATCTTGATAACATATATTATTTCTGTGAAAAACACATTCACTCCACCGCTGTTTTTTTTACTTCCTGAAAATCGAGTCATGCTGAATTGCTCACAAACGAAGAAAGAATCTTTCCGCACGATTTGAGCTGCGGCAACATTTCAATCCTTTTTTCATCACTTGTCGGAGGGTAAGGCATAATCAAATTTCCAGATAAGATTACACCAAACATTTCACGTTGAAGTGCAACTTTTAATTCACCGGGCGTACCGAACTGAAACTCGGGACGCAGAGCAGCGGCGTTCGCACGTGCTCGACACTTGCCGTTCAGCCAAGCGAAACGACCCGCAAGGTTCCATCCGGTTGCGTGTTGCTCCACCGACGATGGGCTGAAACCCAAACAAACTGATTTTGTATTCTAGTCACTTTTATGTGGTTCACAAGTTCAACCCCTGCCCTTGGTTCTCGGTTGAACTCGTTTCTCACAACCGGCCTATTTTAACATACGCAAAAACACCGACAGAAACTAACTGACCACCAGAAGCATCATTCGTTCCTAAATAAATTAATTCCAACCCTTTTCAAGATGTTATCACTTTTATACCCTTTCGCCCAGTGCTCAACGATTCAGTAAAGCTAGCCGACGTCGCTTGCCCGCCGCTGTTTCCACCCCGCCACGGCTATCTGGAATGCAGCCGACCGATTGACGAGATCTCGGACGGCCCGAACGGGGGTCGGCTGAAGATCATCAACCGACCCGGAAGTCAGTGTATACTGAAATGCCCCACCGGCTACCGGCTGGAGGGAAAGTATTCGAAGATTTGCGGTACGACCGGCAAGTGGATTGGCGACGAGAGTGGAAGCTGTATACGTAAGTTGGATTCGTTCTTTTTCTTGAGTTTTTGTTTCACTGTTTCTACGTTATTATGTTTTTCTAAAGCTTTATCTAGGAGAGGAGTATGAGATTTATATTCGGTATTGAAGCATTAAAATGTCTGAATCAGATAACGAAGCTAGTGAATGGGGCAGTTAAAACAACGAATACAAGAACTCATTTACCCTGAGTAATATTAACCCATTTTCAATGGAAGAAGGCAACGTTCTCACCGTTCATTATATTGATTCAAATTAAAAAAAAATGGATCAAAAAGTAGCAAACCGATAAACTTTACACTGGCCCCGGCTTCGAAGATTTCCTCTTGAGGTAGTGATTAGATCTTATTCAATTATTGCCACTACTGGTTTTAAAATATTCAGTTTTTTGCTTACTATTGTCTTGAAAATTTCATAAATAATGATAAATATTAATAAAGTTAGCTACATTCACGGTGCCAGTATTTTTATAACAATTTTACTAGCAATACAAGCAATCATGTCGCACGCTGAAAAGCAACAGCATTATTTTCACGTGGTCACGTAGCATCAATCGAGCAATCGCTACATGTGTTGCTGTTTTCGGAAACACCAATCTTTGCTTTGCTGTTAAAAAAACAACAACTGGGAACAAGAAAGCAAAACATAATCAACATCTGCTGTCAGAAGGCAACAGTCAAGATTACATCGGATGACGTTCCTTTTTTTCTAAACTATTAGTAAAACTAGCACATAATTCAACCGGGTGTCACAACTTTGCACTACATTCGTGACCCCATCGAGAGTGACTGTCTGACCTGCCCGACCGTACATGTATGTGCCCTGAATGTATGTTATCTTTGCTGACTGGGGCGAGATACATCGCAGCAAGAATGGGGAAAAAAGTTTTAACACATACACGACTGGCACCCGTTGGGTCTGAAATATGAGCTTGGTCGCCTTCCTTTGGCGCGGTCGCCAAATAGTGCCACGTAAGGTAGGATTTTGTCGTAGTGCAATTTGTTCCTGGAACAAACTCATGCGTCCGGTTTAGTCCTAGATGTGGTGCCAGTAGGTTTCAGGCTATGACTATCCGTTACTACATTGAAGTTATAATTGGCCCTATTTCCGTTTGGCATCCCGGTCCAATTGTTCGTATACGATTCCTGAATCACTGTAAAAGTTTCTCCTTCTCAGCACAGTTTCCCACCATCATCCACCAATAGATTTGTAACGTTAAGGAGTTTCATAGTCTCTCAACTGGTTCAATTAGCTAGAAACAATAGTCACGTACAAATGGCACACATACACGGAAATGTGTTCTGTGGAAGCTTTCCCGAAGTAAAAGTTTTCGCTACAAACATACAATCGAGTTGCTCATTTTCCGGTGGAATTTACACAAACACCTAATTGCTGACCAGTGTTTTCGTCTATACACACTGACATATTTCCTGTTCCACCAACAGGATTTCCCCAACCGAGGTTGGCTTGTCCCACCAGTGTGAACGTCGAGCTACACCCGAACGATACGGATGTAACGTTGGTGAAACTGCGCCGTCCGAAGACCGATGTCAGCTGGGAACGCGACATTGTGGCCGAACCGTTCTGGGCCAAAAAGGACACCCTGCAGCTACCGCTCGGGTCAATCAACATCAGCTACACTGCCAAGCATCCGGTTTCCAAGCTAACCACCAGCTGCACATTTGCGGTCAATGTGATAGGTAAGAAGATTACAGAGTGATATGTATGGTATAGCTTTTCGCTCTCCTTGTTATAGCAGCACGATTGGTAGAAATCCGAGATAAGTTGGAGCTAGTTGGATAAGTTCCTAAGCTGTTTGACCGGCGAGAAACGGCTATTGTTTATTAACATATTAATTAGTTTTGCTAATTAATGCACAAAATTAGGAAAAATTCATAAAATTTTAAGCAAAACAGATTCGTACCTTCAGATCTATATTTAGCTTACTGAAGAAGCATTCAATCGAGCATAGTCGTGAGCACGGGAGGGAGATAGGTAGAAAAACAAATAATAAATATTTAAAAATAGGTGAAAACAATATTAATAATATACTGGTAAAAAGCTCTAACAATGGTTATCGCAGCATTTAGTCATATGCTTAGGTGAGTTTTTTATACACTGAACCTAAATCCTAACTTCGTTTTTTGGGTTATAGCACGTTAAGCGCCATAGTATATTTCTGTTGATTACTTCACTGTAATCTAAACATATAAAAATGCAGCTCTGTCTGTCTGTCTGTCTGTCTGTTTGTCTGTCTGTCTGTCTGTCTGTTCCATATAGGCTTGGAAACTACTGAACCGATCGGCGTGAAATTTTGTATATAGGGGTTTTGGGAGCCGAGAAAGGTGGCTAAAATAGTTCGAGACCCTTCCCTCTTCTGTAAGGGAGGGGTCCCACACAAATGAAACGCAAATTTCTGTCCAACTCAAGACCTAATCAAGGAAATCGAACCAAATATATACTCAAATAAATATTTTATAGAAGGTTGCCTTTTCGCGTAATAAATATAATTCGCTGTATTAGAATGAAAGGTATTCATCAATGGTCCAGAAACCAAATTCAGGGGCGAATTTGGGTCTAGAGCTCTATAGCAATATTTTAGGGTGACCAAAATTTTCGATGCTATCAAGTATCTAACTTTTTTATTTTTGTAGATATAAAACCTCGTTCTAGTATTTTATAGCTCCAATAATTTTAAGTAACTTTGTAAAAAAAAGATTTTCCGCTAAAACATTGCTATAGAGCTCTAGACCCAAATTTTCTCCTAAACTTGGTTTCGGGACCATTTTGAATGTTAAAGAGAATATTTTTTCTTCTAAGATAGAGTGCTGCAAAGAAAGAATCAAAGTAACAGACCCGTTCGATTTTGACAACACGCCAGAATTTTTTCTGTTGCCAAAATCGAACCATGCCAAAAATGAACGGTTCTTTTTTAATGACTTTTTTGGCTTTTTAAGTGGTCAAAGACTACCTTAACAGTAGAAATGGCCACCAATGAACTAGTTTTAGTTCCAAGTCATCTGATGAATTTGGGCTGACGACTTATATACTAGAGATGGTCGGGTATAGGAAATTTGTTACCCGTACCCGGTCCGTACCTGACTCATCGAGAATTTTCATACCCGTACCCGACCCGAACCCGGAGTCTGTTTTGTTTAATATACCCGTACCCGAAAAATAGTTGTTCCAATTACCCGTACCCGAAAGAAAAAAACGCCAAAATTGCCGGTATCGACCCGTACCCGACCCGTCCTGGATTTTGTTTTTTTTTTTTTTTTTTGTTTAATTAAATTGAATTGAATTAAACTTTATTTAATTTTATTTTTTTATTTTTTCAATATATCCGAGTACTTCGCACATTTTATGCACTGATTGTCATAGGTGGTTTCTAGAGATGATGGCCGGAGTTAGGTTAGAACCGAGTGTTCATTTGAACTGATATTATTGAGTCCGGAGTTATTGGTTCTCCTAGAATCCAGTTGACAATTTTTATTGCTCTGCAAAATATCTATCCAAAACTGTGTACGGAGCATTTGGGATTCATTTTTCGTGTGTCATTTACCTCATATTAAAATTGATCAGGGATTTCAATTATTTATTTTGAATGCATACGTATGTTTCATATAAATTGCTGAAAATTTTTATTTTGTTTTCGAGAGAATAATAAAAATTTAATAGATTTTTTTTGAAAGATTTATATGGCTTCATAATGAACCAGATCAAAACAACAAGAAGAATTGGGTAAATTAACTTCTAGTGGATCCCTTTATTTTATTAACCTTATGATGCAGACTGGCTGGACTAGATGTTTTCCGATGGAAGTTTTTTTGAAAATCACTCGAGTTTTCACATTAAATGAATTAATCTGGCGGGTGGGCCACTATAGAGAGGGGGTCCACTATATGTTATTTTACCCTACTAGAACAACACGGAGAATGGTGAAAAGTGCATGTCTGATAGAGTTTAAAATTAACGACAAGTTTTATGTGAACATCGCAGCAACCTGAAATCTATATATTATAATAAGGTCAAAGTAAATATTGTTTATAACTTGAGAAAAGTTTGATAATTCACTACTTCCGCAAAAAAACCTGTAATTTTTGGAGTGCAAACCAAGACTATGCTATCGCTGTCAAATCTCATTTGTTTGCTTCGTACCAAACATCTCAATTGTCTGCGGTTTTCATGGCAGATATGAAAAAAAAGTAGGAGGCTGTATCCAAGACACGACCGCATAACTGACGGAGAACTACGCACACTATTAACAAATGCATTGTTGTAGGTGTTTCATTAATGAGTCATAAAGTCTACTAATACTTGCTTTGTGCTGCCTCAACAGTGGGGTGATAAAGACACTGAAAACACGAGCTGCAAAAGCTGTTTCACATTCTGTAAATTAGACGGCTGCTACAGATTCAAATTGCTACTATCCAGCACAGATTGCTCGTTTGAGTTGTCAAAAAAATATTAACCTTCAAATATTTGTTTATTTGCCTTGAGAAAAGCATTTTGCTGCTCACCATTGGATTTGCTGATGGCAATCTTTATGCTGCCTCAGAAGTGGGACAATAACGGCAGTCTGACGATACACGCTGAAAAGCGAGAAGAACCGCGCTGCTCCTGAGATATGGTGACCAACCACCGGGCAAGTTATTTGTTCAGTTTTATTAATTTTTGTACACAGCGAATAAACACCGATGGTGCTCTCACACACGCAACTATTTTAACCCGTATCGTGTTGCGGTTTGTAACCATCAAGCGATTTCGTTTGCTCGCTGTTGCGTGTTGCATCGTGTTGCATCTGAGCAGCTGGGAGACGACGAAATTCTGTTCATGCTGATTGATTGAATCGACTTCAATTTATTCCTGTAAAGTCGAATTAATCACCTTTGTTATGGCGTTCAAACAGAACAGGGAAGTTTGTTTTTCAAAATTGGTAATGCTGATCGCAGCCTTTGTGCTGCCACAACAGTGGGGGAACTAACTAAATAGAGTAAAAATTAGACAACTACAACAGAATTCGATTGCTAGGATCCCGCACAGAATGTCTGCTTGTGTTGATGCCAGAAAATTATTAACCTTCAATTACTTGTTTATTTGCCTTGAAAAAGGCATTTTGCTGTTCCAAATCGATTGCTGATCGCAACCTTCCAAATCGATTCCAAATCCAAATCGGATATGCTGATGGGGGAATAACGGCACTCTGACCACACACGTTAAGAGGTAACGAACTGCTACAGAGACATGTGACCAACCGTTCAAGTAGTATGTTCAATCCGAATGCAAATTCGGATACCCAGCTACTAGCGCAACCCGCTGCAGCTGCTACTGCTGCCGCTACTTTCAGTCAATGTTGTGTAGACTGTCCATCCGGTTCGCCTTCCGCCTCAAAAATGTTGCTAGTTTTACCAGAAACACTTTTTTATAACCGAAGGGCACTTAGAAATAGGCCACGCCTTTCTGTTCAGTTGTCTAATTCGCTTAAATTCTTTAGACGAATTATTCCACAATTCGCATTCGATATTTGTTTCCAGCGAATAAACACCGATGGTGCTCTCATGCACGCCACGATTTTAACCCGTATCGTGTAGCGGTTTTTAACATCAAGCGATTTCGTTTGCTCTATGTTGCGAGTTGCATCATGTTGCAACTGAGCAGCTGGGAGACGACGAAATTCTATTGATGCTGTTTGATAGAATCGCCTTTATATCAGTTCTGCATAGTCAAAATAACTGCCTTTGTGAATGCTTTCTAACAGGGCAGTTTGTTATTCAAAATCGGTTATGCTGATCACAGCTTTTGTGCTGTCTCAAATGTGGGGGTATCAACTAAATAAGGTAAAATTAGACAACTACAACAATTTGATTGCTAGGATCCAGCAAAGGATGTTTGCTTGTGTTGATGCCAGAGAATTATCAACTTTCAATTACTTGTTTATTTGCCTTGAAAATGGCATTTTGCTGTTCAAAATCGGTTACTGATCGCCAACCTTTGTGCTGGTCTCACAGTGGGGGAATTAAGATACACGGACAATATGCAATGTGGAAGCTATTCCACATTTAGTAAATTAGACGGCCGCGACAGATTTAAATTGCTAGGATCCAGCACAGAACGCTTGTTTGCATCGTAAAAATTATTAACTTTCAATGACTTGTTTATTTGCCTTGAAAAAGGTATTTTGATTTCCAAAATTGGATTTCCTGATGGAAATCTTCATGTTGCCCCAACAGTGGGGGAATAATGGCAGTCTGGCGACACACACTGAGAAGAACCGCGCTGCTTCTGAGACGTGGTGACCAACCACAGGGCAAGTGTTTAATTTGAAGGCAGCCACAGGCGCGACCCGCTGCTATGGTCTGTTACTGCTGAGAGCCGATATCTGCTGCTACTGCTGTCAACGTTGTGGACGGTCCATCCAGTTCACCTTCCGACTAATGAATGTAGCTAGTTTTCCAGAAACACTTTTTTATAGCCGAAGGGTGCTACGTAATAGGCCACGCCTTTCTGTTCAGTTGTCTAATTCTCTAATATTCTTTAGACGAATTATTTCACAATTCGCATTCGATATTTGTTTCCAGCGAATAAACACCGATGGTGCTCTCACACACGCAACGGTTTTAACCCGTATTTTATTGCGGTTTGTAACATCAAGCGATTTCGTTTGCTCGCTGTTGCAACTTGGCAGTTGGGAGACGACGAAATTCTGTTAATGCTGATTGATTGAATCGACTTCATATTAGCTCTGCATAGTCGAACTGTCTTTGTGAATGCGGTCTAACAGGGCAGTTTGTTGCTTAAAATCGGTTATGCTGATCGCAGCCGCTGTGCTGCCCCAACAGTGGTGAGGATTAGGTAAATATTGTTATTTTTTTTACCGCGACAGAATTTGATTGCTAGAATCCAGCACAGCATGATTGTATTGCCAAAAATTATTAACCTTCAATTACTTGATTATAGGCCTTGAGAAAGGCATTTCGCTGTTCAAACTCTGTAAATGCAGTTTCCGCATTCGTTAATGAGACGGCCGCGACAGATTGTGTTTTCTTGGATTCAACACAGAATGTGCTGTTGCCAAGATAAAGCAAAACTTTATTGCGGGCAGAAGGCTTAAGCCCTTAACTGGCAAATCGAGACGTTTGGTGCTACCCCGCTGCTGCTGTGTACTGTGATTTGTGTACTGGCGCAACCCGCTACTGCAGCTAACTAGTTGTACTATTCTGTCGACCTGTTTAGGGAAAGGCAGCGAGTGACCAATCAGAGGACGTAATTTTCGTTTAAACAAGGGTCGACAATTATCAATAGTACAATAGTTTGCATAATCAATCAACAATTTTCTGCATTTGGGTGGATGCGTGTATAATCTTCCAAACAATTGCTGCAAAAATGAAGGAAATCGGTTAAAAACAAACCGATTTATAAGCATTTAAAAAGAGACATATTTCGTCCCCTGTTCGTTAATAGTTTTCCTATTTACATCCCTATTTATATCCCTATAGCCTACCACTAAAGAAAAACGTAGTTCTACGTCAAAAACCGGTAAAAATGTCATTTTACTCAAAACGGTTGCAGGAAAAACTATTCAATTTCACATTAGAGAGAGATAGCATGATTGCATTCTTTTGGTGCAAACAATACCGGCAACTGTCAGAATATGTATTGGGCTATCTCTAATTCAGTGAGAATGGGCGATTTCTTCTCTCATCTTTCCGATTATCGACATTGAAGAAACACCTAGGCTTGTAAGTTTTTTTTTTTTTCAATCAACGTTTATTTGACACGGCACAATACAAGTTAATGTTTTACGGAGCCAATCATATCTAGAATTTTACTTCATAAAGTATCTTAAAAACTAAAGACAAATTTTTTATCCTCGCTGCCGACTACGAGTTGAAATTAAATCTAAGATTAAAACTAAAATTAAACGCGTTTTAAAACTGGTGATTTGTTGTTGGGGCGTCATGATTTTCTTCAAACAGCCAAAAACAATGAGCAGCTTATTTGTTATGTTCTGCTAAACCAAGAAACGAACTGGAAAATGGACTTTCTCGGGCCTCTAGTTGCTGGTATCGTGCGGGGTCTAGTTGCTGGTTCTGGATCCGGGGTCCAAACGTGTACTTGCGGTTAAGTTGGATGTAGACGGAAAGGAGTGGGGCTAGACTGGTGCATGGATGGATTTCAGGAAAATGTATATGGAGGACATGTAGGGAAGGTCAAGGCTCGCCAAGACATCACGGACAGGAACAGCCGGCTGTCCACCCTCGGCCTGCAGGGAAGCTATTAATTTAGACCTGGCGCCACGGTGTTCAGGGCAAGACCAAACTACATGCTCTATGTCGTGATAACCTTCAGCACAGGCACAGATACCACCTTCCCCGAGCTCAATACGATGGAGATGCGCTACAAATCCATAGTGATTGGACATGAGCCGAGACATCACGCAAATGAAGTCTCGACCTACATCCAATCCCTTGAACCACGGGTTCGTCGATACCTTGGGGATAATGGAATGTAACCACCTTCCCAGTTCCCCCCTGGTCCAAGAATTTTGCCAACTGATGATCGTATTCTGACGTACAATTGCGAAAAATTCATTAAAGGCAATTGGTCTTTCATAAATTTCACCGTTTGCTGCGCCCACCTTAGCCAAAGATTCCGCTTTCTCATTGCCCGGTATCGAGCAGTGAGAAGGGACCCACGCTAAGGTAATCTGAGAAGATTTTTCGGATAAAGCACTCAAATGTTCCCGTATTTTCCCCAGGAAATACGGAGAGTGCTTTGCATTTTTCATCGATCGGAGAGCCTCAATAGAACTGAGACTCTCCGTAAAGATGAAATAATGGTCCGTGGGCATTTTTTCGATAACCCCTAGGGTGTACTGAATTGCAGCCAATTCTGCGACGTAAACAGAAGCAGGATTAACGAGCTTATGGGAGACGGTTAAATTGTTATTGAAGATACCGAAGCCAGTGGACCCATCGAGAAGTGATCCGTCAGTGTAGAACATATTGTCGTAGTTCATGTTTTGATATTTATTGGAAAAAATTTTGGGGATCTGCTGCACGCGTAAAAGATCCGGGATTCCACGAGTTTCTTCTATCATGGATGTATCGAAAAACACAGTAGAATCAGAAGTATTTAATAAGTCGACACGATTTGGAATATTCGAAGAAGGGTTAATATTTTGGAACATGTGATTGAAATACAATGTCATAAAACGGGTTTGAGAATTAAGTTCGATTAACCTTTCAAAATTTTCAATCACAGGACGGTTCAAGACCTCACATTTGATAAGAATACGAGAAGACAGACTCCAGAAGCGGTTTTTCAATGGTAGTACTCCAGCTAAGATCTCCAAACTCATCGTATGGGTCGATTGCATGCAACCTAAGGCGAAACGCAAACAACGATATTGTATTCGCTCCAGTTTGATCAAATGTGTGTTTGCTGCGGAGCGGAAGCAGAAACACCCGTACTCAATGACAGACAATATCGTTGTTTGGTAAAGCCTTATAAGGTCTCCCGGGTGTGCTCCCCACCATGATCCGGTTATTGTACGAAGAAAATTCACTCTTTGTTGACATTTTTTCATCAGAAACCTAATGTGACAACCCCATGTGCCTTTAGAGTCGAACCAGACACCAAGATACTTGTGTACCAAAACCTGAGAAATAGTTTTACCCATTATTTGTGGCTGGAGCTGAGCAGGTTCATGCTTCCTTGAAAAAACTACAATCTCAATCTTCTCCGGAGAGAATTCGATACCTAGCTGTAAAGCCCAAGCATACATATTGTCCAAGGTATCTTGCAATGGTCCTTGCAAATCGGCAGCTTTGGCTCCTGTAACAGAGACCACGCTATCGTCTGCAAGTTGTCTTATCGTGCATGAATTTGCCAGACATTCGTCGATGTCATTTACATAAAAATTGTAAAGAAGGGGGCTTAAACATGAGCCCTGGGAAAGACCCATGTAGCTAACGCGAAAAGTTGCCAAATCGCCGTGCGCAAAATGTATGTGCTTTTCGGACAACAAATTGTGCAAAAAATTGTTTAAAATTGGAGAAAATCCTTGTCGGTGAAGTTTACCCGAAAGAATGTCAATTGAAATGGAATCAAAAGCCCTCTTAATGTCCAAGAACGCAGACGCCATTTGTTCTTTGCGAGCATACGCCAGCTGAATATCTGTAGAAAGCAACGCAAGACAATCATTCGTTCCTTTGGCACAGCGGAAGCCAAATTGAGTATCTGATAGTAGACCGTTTGATTCGACCCAATGGTCTAAACGACGGAGTATCATTTTCTCCATCAATTTCCGGATACAGGATAGCATTGCAATCGGCCTATAAGAGTTGTGATCAGAAGCTGGTTTTCCCGGTTTTTGGATGGCGATCACCTTCACTTGTCTCTAATCCTGCGGTACAATGTTTTGCTCCAGGAACTTATTGAACAAGTTCAACAAGCGCCTTTCGGCATTGCCGGGTAGATTCTTCAACAAGTTGAATTTGATTCTATCCAACCCAGGCGCGTTATTGTTACAGGACAGGAGGGCAACCGAAAATTCTGCCATCGTAAAAGGTGATTCTATCGCGTCGTGGCCCGGAGACGCATCGCGAACAATGTTTTGCTCAGGAACAGAGTCCGGACATACTTTCCTGGCAAAATCAAATATCCACCGACTTGAAGACTCCTCGCTTTCGTTGACCGTTACGCGATTCCGCATTCTTCGGGCTGTGTTCCAAAGAGTGCTCATCGATGTCTCCCTCGACGTCTCGTTCACGAACCGACGCCAATATCCGCGTTTCTTTGCTTTAGCCAAGCTTTTAAGCTTGGTATCAAGCTCCGAATACCGTAAATAGTCGCCAGGTATACCTCCCTTCTGATAGGCCAAAAACGCGTCGGATCTTTGCGTGTAGACATTGGAGCACTCTTGGTCCCACCACGGAGTGGGAGGCCGTTCTTTAATCGTTACGCCGGGATATTTCTTCGTTTGGGCTTGCAACGCGGCGTCGAGAATCAACCCCTCGAGGAGGTTGTATTCTTCAAGTGGTGGATGATGTTGAATCGACTCGACTGCTTTTGAAATCATTTCCTCGTATAACTTCCAATCGACATTCCGTGTGAGGTCATATGGAATGTCAATTGGTCGCATGCGAGTTGTCCCGTTTGTAACTGAAACAAGAAGAGGCAAATGGTCGCTACCGTGAGGATCGAGGATTACCTTCTATGTGCAATCCAACCGTAGCGACGTTGAACATGAGGATAGATCCAAAGCGCTTGGGCGCGCTGGAGGTTTCGGGATACGTGTTATTTCAACGTTGTTTAAAATAGTCATGTCGAAGTCATGGCAAAGGTTATAGATTAAAGAGGAGCGGTTATCATTGTAAGGGGAACCCCAAGCCACACCATGAGAGTTGAAGTCTCCCAAAATCAAACGTGGCGAGGGAAGAAATTCTATTAAATCAAAGAGCAGCCGTTGCCCAATCTGTGCTCTGGGAGGAATATATATTAAGGCAATACAAAGCTCTTTACCTTGTATTGTCATTTGACATGCGACAACTTCGATGCCTGGAATCAAGGGGAGGTTAATACGATAGAAAGAATAGCACTTTTTAATCCCTAAAAGTACTCCTCCATATGGGGTATCTCGATCAAGGCGAATGATATTAAAATCATGGAAGTTAAGATCAGTATTCGAAGTAAGCCAAGTTTCACAAAGGGAAAATGCATCGCATTTGTTTTTATTTATCAAAACTTTGAATGAATCGATTTTTGGTAAAATACTTCTACAATTCCACTGTAAAACAGAGATAGAATCCTTCAAATTAGCAGATGAATTAGCCATCGAAGTATACGATCGCTGCAAGGAGGGGCCATTGGACAGTCAACTGCTTCAGAAATGATCTAACTGTTGGGAGGAACGCTTTAAGAAAAATTTTAATTGGATCAGGTATATTGAAGTTTTCAAAAATCCAGTCAACAATATCTGAAAATTTCACTAATCCAGTATTTGATTTATCTACTGGATGTGCAAAAGGAACAACTGGGGTTTTAGATGTTCCTGGAAGTGCTGGGAAGTCCTTCTGAGACTTTAAATTTCCGAGCCCAGGAGGAATTTGCTTCGGTTTTTCCTCAGCACTTTTTGTAGTGATTGTATTTTTCATTTCACTTTGAGAAATCCTAGGACCTTTTCTGGGAAGCTTAGAAGAGGAAAGATTTTTCCTCTTTCTAGACTCCCCAGGTTTCACATAGGATATTTTCCCTAGTGAATCGTCCGAATCGGTTTCATCAGAGAACAGTGGATCAAAGGGGTTTGAAGTAAAGGGAGAGGTGGTCGCGGTCTTTTTAAGCATGTCTGCGTAAGAACGCTTCAAACGCTCCTTGAGTGACCGCTTGATTTTATCCCTGCGCTGCATGTACATCGAGCATGTGGAGAGCTCATGCTGATTTTCCCCGCAGTGAATACATTTTTCAGCATTTACACTGCAGGTAGCCTCAGCATGGGTCTCTCCACACTTGCCGCACCTTGCCTTATTGCAGCAGTAGGCCGCAGTGTGACCTAACTGCTTACAATTAGTGCAATTCATTACGCGGGGAACATACAGGCGCACAGGTAGACGCACCCGGTGGATCGTCACGTGACTGGGCAGTGCAGACCCGGCGAACGTAACCCTAAACGAGTCTGACGGGGTGTACACTTTTTTGACGTCGACGAGCGACACTGACCGCAATTGCTTACAATCAATGATCTTTACATCGAGGCATGCGGCGTTCCTAAAGCAACCGATTCCGCTTTTCAGTATACACTCAACCGACAGACCCGAATCGGTCACGACGCCATCGATCTCCACGTCGCGAGCGGGTACATATACGCGGTACTCTCGAGTAAAGAGCTCGGAGCAGGCTATATTGTTGGCCTGTTTCCGGTCATTGACCACAAAACGGAGCTTGTTTGGTCTGACCTTTGAAATTTCAGTCACGGCCTTGAAACGTGACGTCAGGTCTTTTGAAATCTGCAAAATATTCAACGATTTCGACTTCGGCCCTGCTTTTGGCCTAAAGTACACAAAAAACCGGCTGCCCGCCGCTCCGTCTGGATAAAGCCTGGGTCGTGGGGTGACTGGAACAGGATTAGAAGAGGATTGATCAGGAGGGACAGGGTCGATGGGGTTTGGGGACGGAGGATCGGGGGGTAGGGATCTACATCCATTGCGTTTAGGTAAGCGCAATAGGTCCGACAAGAAGCACGTACCTCTTTCTTAGCGTTTTCCCAACGATGCTCGAGTTGTCTTCGACAGTACAATCACCAGATCACAGCCACACGCAGCAACACAGCCAAACAGCAGCAAGTAGTGATGAACAGCAGCACAGGAAATCAAAGGCCCTGAGCGCGGGTAATAACACAAATCAGGATTCAGGACAAACAATGCAGGATGAATCGGGCAAACGATGCCAGTTATGTAATATTTTATCCTCTGAAAAAAACGCGGACTCGAAAAATGACGTCGGGTACGGGTTTCGGGTAAAAATACCCGTACCCGACCATCTCTACTAGATACTTGATATTACCACCCGAACCAAAATACTTTCCTTTTGGAATATGTTGAGCTTAAATTGGTTAAAATAAATCAAGCAAACTACAAAAGTAAAACGAGCTCAAATCAAACATAGCTTCAAAATAAAAATATAAAATTATTATAGTCCTACGTCAACTATGCGGTCGTGTCTTGGAATTTTTTTTTAAATTATCAATATCATCAACTTGGCTTGAAAATTATAAAATTGAAATTATTGCAAAAGCCTTTGTTGTTTTATGGTCGAGGCAGCATTGAATCATGATCGGAGTTGCTTACTACTAAGACTTCACCACTACACTCTATCTGTGCAGGCTTCAGCATCGTCAAATGAAACACCAAAAGGAAAACATGCAACCCCTTCGTCTCACTCGCTGCTACTGAAACTTCTAGGGATGGGAAAACTATCAGTAACTACTGATAGTTATCAGTAAGAAAAAATATCATTAACTATCAGTAAAATTTTTCTCTTACTGATATTGTCCGATTTTTTTGTAGGGGAGGTACTCTACAGTCATGTTATTTTCACATAGACGCAACTAAGAAAATTTTTTCTTAGTTTTCTTAACTTTGCATTTAAAAAATACATATTTTTCCTAACTTTTCATTTAAAAGATACCGATTGAAAAAAATATGTATTAACGCTCAATACTTTTATAATTAAATATTGTGTAACAAAGTGTTGTAACAAAAAGAACACATACAATAAAAAAAGATCACTTCGATCGGGATTGAATCCCCGAACTATAAAATTGAAAATCTTAACCACAGCGTCAACGCCAACCTCTTTCAGAACAGCTGATTTAGTATTGAGTAGAGCTAGATTTGAGAATCTATTCTGCGTGCTGACCTTACTAAGCCCCGTTTTTAATAGCCGTATTACTGAAAAGCAACTCTCCACAGGTTGAAAAAAAGTTTGAAATGGACCTATGTTTAATACAAGCTTTCTGTGAAAAATTATGGGTGGGAGCTAGAAAATTTCTTATGTGAGATGGGAGCGCTTTTTGCGGCATTCGAAAGCTCTTGGAAAGCGAAATAAAACAATTTTTGGCGATTAACTAAACTTTGTTAAAATGAACAATAAAAAATGGACTAAAAAACATTTTCTTTTCCCAATTTCTCTTACGTAAACCTAAATCACCAAACATATGCAATACCGTCAACAAAAAGCAACGCCGAACCAAGGATGCTTTGACTAGAAGTACAGCTGACAACAAATGTAGCGTTGATAATTTGCTTAAAACTTAAATGCAAATTTCTGATATTTACTGATAGTAATCAGTAACAAGTTAGAAACTACTGATAGTTACCCAGTAAGGTTGATATAGGGTGTGGTAGAAGTATCAGTTAGATGGTGTTGGCGAGTTGAAAAATGTAAACACCATCCAAGTGAACAGTGATGACGTCATACCACAAATCATTGTAAAATCTCTTATGGATTTTTTTTGGGATTATAATTATACTTAATTCATAAATATTTATTCTGGAAACAATATACTATCTTTTCTTGCTGTTTTTTATTCCAATCAATTCATTTTTGCAATGGAAAAGCAGTACCATAGTGCAGTGTTTGAGTATAAGTAGTGAAATGAAACTATTTTGAAAAACTTACTACTAATTATAATCATAAACTTCCAGAATAATTTCAAAACTAATGTTTAATATATTCAAATGACAATAATTCAATTGAAGAAATTATTTTGCAATTTTTATTCATTTAACGAAATTTAAAGTTATTTTTCGTCTTAGTTATTGCTTTCTTTACTTTACAGCTGCTTTTTCCGGGTTTTGTATTGATGTATTTTCTTCTATTGAACAATCTATGCATGCAGGCTTGTCGAAGAATTAATTTTATGCTGACATATTTTTCTCAATCTGATGGGCCCAAATCAACGAATGGTCTGGGTATCTTGGCGGCAGTCAATAGAGGGAACAACTAGAATTAGTTCATTATAACTAAATGACATTATTCCATATTTTTATTATAGCACGTACCTGTTTCTTCTGAATCATCCGCGCAATGATTTCAAAAATGACTGCTGTAAATGCGGTTAGCCTACAAGAAGACCCTTCACTTGATATCCTTCTCAAATGCTCAAAACTTTATCCACTTCGTAACGCTTGTTCCTGCGGAGAGCAATGAAAACTGGTGTTTTTTTCAACACAATTAATAGTAACAGGAAACTGCACAGTTACACATTTCTTAATCTTCTCATTTTTGGCAGAAAAAGAACCAAATTTCTATACCATTTGATTTCAATTACACTTAAGCACTGCAAAAATATGAAACCCAAACATTGGTATGACGTAGCACCCTTTCGTAGCAACGGTTGTGTAAATAACATCATAGTAGTTTTACACATGATATACAAAATTAATGTAGATGTAGATGTAGAACTATAATACCATTGACACACCCTATATAAACCATACTGATAGTTACCAGCAATAATTTTTAATGATAGTACCTATCACTAGAAACCTCGTAAACTCAGTTCGGCTGGTGCTTTCCGAAGAGAAGATGAACACTCTTCATATTTCATGCGACTGTTGCATGTGTAATCTTTTGCGTTCTGCTTTGCCTTCCGTCTTTCGGATGAAGTTGAAACAACTTCAACTGACGAAAATATTGCTTAAAATGAATTTCTGCAATCGTCGTCGTCTTCATTATCGATTTGAAGCGACTATAATCAGCTTCAATAAAATCGTCACTTGGATGGATGAGGGTAAATTACTTCGGACAAAGCGTTGATGCTGCTATTGGGTTTTAGGCCGTGAACATACCGGCGTGGCTTGCATTGCAAAGATGGTTCACCTCGCCGTGGGTTAATGTACAGCCGTAAGTAGAGCTGTACATTAACCAGCGATAGGGCGAGTCGCCTTCACAGCGACTCTGTCTGTCTGTCTGTCTGTCTGTCTGTCTGTCTGTCTGTCTGTCTGTCTGTCTGTCTGTCTGTCTGTCTGTCTGTCTGTCTGCCTGTCTGTCTGTCTGTCTGTCTGTCTGTCTGTCTGTCTGTCTGTCTGTCTGTCTGTCTGTCTGTCTGCCTGTCTGTCTGTCTGTCTGTCTGTCTGTCTGTCTGTCTGTCTGTCTGTCTGTCTGTCTGTCTGTCTGTCTGTCTGTCTGTCTGTCTGTCTGTCTGTCTGTCTGTCTGTCTGTCTGTCTGTCTGTCTGTCTGTCTGTCTGTCTGTCTGTCTGTCTGTCTGTCTGTCTGTCTGTCTGTCTGTCTGTCTGTCTGTCTGTCTGTCTGTCTGTCTGTCTGCCTGTCTGTCTGTCTGTCTGTCTGTCTGTCTGTCTGTCTGTCTGTCTGTCTGTCTGTCTGTCTGTCTGTCTGTCTGTCTGTCTGTCTGTCTGTCTGTCTGTCTGTCTGTCTGTCTGTCTGTCTGTCTGTCTGTCTGTCTGTCTGTCTGTCTGTCTGTCTGTCTGTCTGTCTGTCTGTCTGTCTGTCTGTCTGTCTGTCTGTCTGTCTGTCTGTCTGTCTGTCTGTCTGTCTGTCTGTCTGTCTGTCTGTCTGTCTGTCTGTCTGTCTGTCTGTCTGTCTGTCTGTCTGTCTGTCTGTCTGTCTGTCTGTCTGTCTGTCTGTCTGTCTGTCTGTCTGTCTGTCTGTCTGTCTGTCTGTCTGTCTGTCTGTCTGTCTGTCTGTCTGTCTGTCTGTCTGTCTGTCTGCCTGTCTGTCTGTCTGTCTGTCTGTCTGTCTGTCTGTCTGCCTGTCTGTCTGTCTGTCTGTCTGTCTGTCTGTCTGTCTGTCTGTCTGTCTGTCTGTCTGTCTGTCTGTCTGTCTGTCTGTCTGTCTGTCTGTCTGTCTGTCTGTCTGTCTGTCTGTCTGTCTGTCTGTCTGTCTGTCTGTCTGTCTGTCTGTCTGTCTGTCTGTCTGTCTGTCTGTCTGTCTGTCTGTCTGTCTGTCTGTCTGTCTGTCTGTCTGTCTGTCTGTCTGTCTGTCTGTCTGTCTGTCTGTCTGTCTGTCTGTCTGTCTGTCTGTCTGTCTGTCTGTCTGTCTGTCTGTCTGTCTGTCTGTCTGTCTGTCTGTCTGTCTGTCTGTCTGTCTGTCTGTCTGTCTGTCTGTCTGTCTGTCTGTCTGTCTGTCTGTCTGTCTGTCTGTCTGTCTGTCTGTCTGTCTGTCTGTCTGTCTGTCTGTCTGTCTGTCTGTCTGTCTGTCTGTCTGTCTGTCTGTCTGTCTGTCTGTCTGTCTGTCTGTCTGTCTGTCTGTCTGTCTGTCTGTCTGTCTGTCTGTCTGTCTGTCTGTCTGTCTGTCTGTCTGTCTGTCTGTCTGTCTGTCTGTCTGTCTGTCTGTCTGTCTGTCTGTCTGTCTGTCTGTCTGTCTGTCTGTCTGTCTGTCTGTCTGTCTGTCTGTCTGTCTGTCTGTCTGTCTGTCTGTCTGTCTGTCTGTCTGTCTGTCTGTCTGTCTGTCTGTCTGTCTGTCTGTCTGTCTGTCTGTCTGTCTGTCTGTCTGTCTGTCTGTCTGTCTGTCTGTCTGTCTGTCTGTCTGTCTGTCTGTCTGTCTGTCTGTCTGTCTGTCTGTCTGTCTGTCTGTCTGTCTGTCTGTCTGTCTGTCTGTCTGTCTGTCTGTCTGTCTGTCTGTCTGTCTGTCTGTCTGTCTGTCTGTCTGTCTGTCTGTCTGTCTGTCTGTCTGTCTGTCTGTCTGTCTGTCTGTCTGTCTGTCTGTCTGTCTGTCTGTCTGTCTGTCTGTCTGTGAAATATAAAATATTTTATATCTCAGTAGCGTTTACACACTTTTTTATTATTTTCATTTGTCACCAGTGCCGGTAAGAATCTGCAATGAATGATCGTTTAATTTTTCTTGCAGCGAAAATATTCAAACAGTCACCAAAAACATATCTACTGATTTTACACCATCTTACCCAAGCTCACTTGCGGTGGAGGTCTATTAAAAAATTAACATGCGGGGTTTGAGCTGTTTTTTTCTGTGAATTTCAGAATTTTACCGGTTTCTATGCGAATTTCGGAATTCACTCGATCTTCACGCGGACTACCATGCTTAGGTATTTTGCCTTTCTCCTCTGGTAAAATTGTTTAATACACGCAATTTTCGTATTTTTCTATGCGATTTTACACGTTGCGTATCCCTGGGTACGAGGACAGGTTATGTTCCAGAGTTTCGCTGTTTATATTTATAAAATCCAGATAAGTCAAAATTTTGGCTTGAACACAAAAAGCTCATTAATAAACTGATTAAAGTGAAGAGAAAAAGATGAAATTCACAACAGCTGCGTAAATAATATACCTAACAAATCAGCTGAGCAAGGCCAAACATCAACAATCGACAATTTGATTATTCTCACCAAATTTCTAATTACGTTATAATCAGTTAGTATATTTTTTTATCGTCAAGTTCACATCCACTGCTCAGAGTAAAAACAAAATAGCTTGACTTGCATTATAGTCATTTCAATAAAAAAGATTAGGATTATGGCTGACATTCAAGAATTTTTTATCATAATAAACTTTTAACATGTCGCAGTAAGGGTAAACAGTATTCATATAACTTTACACTTTTAGTAATTATAATCATTTTTTTAAATGGACCAATCTTCAATTTTTGTTTACAATTTTGTTAATAAATTTTTGGAGTATTCGTGTCATTTATTTTTTTCGTATTTTTTATATTTTCAAGCGGTATGCACCATGATGAAATTGTTCCGAATGAGGCACATTTTATTTCATTTTTATTCATCTTTTGTCTTTCTGAGTGCGGCTTTAACCCTTAAAAACCCTTTTCTGTGCATGACTATATTTGAAAATAATCAAAAAAATTATAACAGTATTCAGTATCTACAATAAAAATTATTTCAAATTGCAATATGACTAAATTCATCGTATGTGTTTACCAGTTTACCAGTTATGCATTACTGAGCATCCTTTCTTGTTTGAATGGTTTCAATGCCTAGATTAATACTTTTTTAGACTGTTTATACAGCGCAAGAATGTAAATGTCGAATGATATCCAAAATGACATAATTTGTATGCATTTGTTTGCTTTCTCTACGTCTCCTCAAATTAATTTGGGTAAACCCCTTCCAAACGGAAATCCTGCGCACGATTATGCAACCGAGGCTTACGCATTTGCATCCTAGTCCCGACAATCGCGTGGATTAGCGAGCCATATAATCGGCTCCAGCTTCTATGGACCGGAATTCGTAGCCATTGTACACAACCTGTATAACGAACGCGCGATAACTAGACCGTACTGAACTTTACCATGCAACACCCGTACATTTACGCAACATAATCTTCTTATCTTCTTTCCCCGTGTGCTAACTCCCGCATCAGTTGGACGCCCTCCGGCGGTGGATTTCTGCCCGGACACGCAAATCTACACCATCGAGGGTCGACACGAGAGCGTTAAGGCCACCTGGGAAGAGCCCATCTTCTCGGACAATGTCGGCGTCGTTACCATCACCAAGTCCAACGTAAGTGCCACTACACTAGTTTACTTAACTTTCACCGCTCTTCCGCATGGATTCCACAACATTCACAAAGCCGGTTGTATAAATTTTAATCCCGAAATCATTCTCATTCTCGGTCGGTCGGTCGGTAATTATTAGAGCCCCGGTACGGATTTCGGCACCGGCAGTCATCTCATAACGTACGAGGCACACGACGAAGCCGAGTGGAGCGCCAAGTGTGTCTTCAAAATCGTGGTCAACGTGAGCAAAGGCAAGGACGTTCAGCATTTTCAGCTTCCGATCCTGTACAATCGGTTCTACTTTTAATTGTGGTGAAACCCGCTTGAAATCCATCCCCCAAGGCAGTGTCCCAAATCCCGGCTGAAAAGTGAAAGCTGCTTATGAAAACTTTTTTTTTCGCCGCAACCCGCCGTGAAAACCCTCTTCGAACTTCGTTCTTTCGCTAAGTTTAGTTCAACAGCGTAGAAATAAAAAGTAAAATGCACTGGGTCAGAGTTGAAAACTGAAACAAACAAAAAAGAAGTCGGTTTAATGCAGAACAAGTTAGTTTAACGGCTCGGTTTGAACTATTTGCATGCGACGAAATCGCGACAAAGAATTAAAAAAGAAAATACAAACAAAAAAGTGAAAATGAAAACAATAATAAATTACTTGGAGAGAATCAGAATAACTATTATACAAACGCAGAGCGAGACAGACAGGGAAAAAGAAAGGTCCAGGACGGTAGGCGGGAGCAGCTTCCCGGCGTAGATGAAAATGGGTAACAGGAATAAATTAGGGATAAGGACTTTTGTAAATAGTTCAGGATAGGTCAACTTGAGTAGAGCTGGCGTTGGATTTTGCACTGTGTTGTGCAGCAATCAAAGGGGCGTCCCGGTCGAAACTTTTGACCTTTTTTCTGCAAAATCATTTATTTAGCAAGTTTGTTTTTAATCAATTGGCTGCGCAATGGCGAGCGAGAAGTAACAGCCATGAACAGAGGAGTGAATAGTAAAAAAATTAAACACGTAAAGCATAAGCTTCTATTTATCTTCTTTTTTTGCTGAGCAGTAAGTGATTAGAATAATGTTTTAGCACATAATGGACTTGTAGCTGGTAAGATGAAAGGAATAATGATGGAATAATATATAACTTTCATAAAATGTCCTAAGATAGTGTTTGAATTTGATTTTTAAACTTGTTTGATGACAAGCATCCTAGGCTTTCAATTTATTATGAATTGAACTCAAATAACAGGAATTAACTTTTTTTTTCATTTAATGGGTTCCAAGTGAGAAATGAAGGTTAAAGTTAAGTTTTCTTCTACGTTATATATTTTGGAAAATGAGTCTTCGATTCAGTACCGAACTTAGTACTCATAAATATTCTCTCCTTCTGCTTGTTGCAAGGTTTCCATTCTTCTGATCATATAAGGAATCAGTTAACCTTCTAGTGCCTAAATTAATTTTCAGACGGACTTCGAAAAAATCACTTTAAAGCCTTATAAACATTTTTTGAGTCCTTATTGAAGCTTTTCAAAATCGTTTAAAATTTGTCCACGTGGAATGTGGATGGCCCCTAAGAGGAAGTTTGACAAATCTGAAATTCCAACTGTAAGTATTTTCATCAGTTTTCAGTGCGTTAAAGATAATCAGAAGCTGTGAATCAGTTTTTGTTAATAGGTACAATAAAAATATATTGAAAATGTTGAATTATTGACATAATTCAACAGCACTGCACTGCCCATAATCGCATATTTGTAACATTTGCAAAATTGGTTGTTCGAGCAATTCGCACTTTTATATTTTGACCTTAAATGCATTGTTACTAATATATTCTCGCAAATAGACACTTTAACTAAACTTAGTATCATGAAGAAAGCACTACTTTACACTATGTATACATTGAATATTACTTTTGAAGTCAAATTGGTTGAAATTTTTGCAATGATACATTTATGCCGTCACTTTCAAGCTACTTTTGGAATATATCACATGGAAAAAGAAGTTTTTCATGTATTCAACAAGCATGAGCTGAACATCAGAAACGGATCACCGGTGGTTGGTTACCGGACCAGAATAACTTCCGAGTTCCAAAGGATGCTGATGTGGATTTGGATGGAAACTTTTTCGACAAAAAAGTTGAAAAAGTTAAGCAGTGTGACAATTATGCGGTTATTTACGCTATGTGACAAAACAACTTGGTATTTTTTACGACTTTTTTCACACAAACATAAGCATATTTTTCCAGATGTAAAAAATACATACTATTCTAAGCATTTCCCAATAAAAAGCACGAAATCCATAAAATGTCGAATGTTACAATTATGCGATCACAGGCAGTGCAGTACGTAAACAAATACAGCGGATACCTAGGTAACCTACCACTATGTTCGCTCTGCATGGTAGGGATGGGCGATACTGACAAAGGTATCGATACTTTGGTATCGCAATACTTCAATGAACTCCGATACAAGGTTTCGGAGTATCGGTTGAAGAAGTATCGTTATCGATGCTTCGATAGTACCGGTATCAGACCTACAATATTTTTCCAAAAAATTAAAGGGTATGTGCTTGAGTGCACAAACGTAGGCTCGCCGTGGGACTAAGGTGGGTGTAAAGATTTAATTCTGCCTTAGCCATAGTATATAACACACACCAAACGTACAAATATTTCAAAACCTTTTTGGAAGCTGGCGAAGATTCTTAAGAAACCTTCAAAGCCTATTCCAGTTTTCAAAGATGGTGAACGTTTTCTTGTATCCAATGAACAAAAGGCTCAAAGACTTGCTCAGCAGTTTGAGAGTGTTCATAACTCAAATTTGAATTTTGTGAGTCCAATTGAAAATGAAGTCACACGTCAATTTGATTTAATTTCTTCCCATAATTTTCTACCTGCAGAAATAATTGAAACTAACTTGAATGAGATTAAATCAGTTATTAAAAATTTCGAAAATATGAAAGCACCTGGTGACGATGGAATCTTTAATATACTAATCAAACATCTCCCTGAGAGCACAATGGAATTTTAGTGAAAATTTTCAATTGCTGCTTCAAAATTGCATATTTTCCCAAATTAAGGAAAAATGCAAAAATTACTCCAATTTTAAAACCGGATAAGAACCCAGCTGAAGTTTCAAGTTATCGACCAATCAGTTTACTTTCTTCAATAAGTAAACTGTTTGAGAGAATTATTCTTAACAGAATGATGTCACACATCAACGAAAATTCAATTTTTGCAAATGAACAGTTTGGATTTCGCCATGGGCATTCCACAACTCATCAATTGCTCAGAGTTACTAATATGATACGAGCTAACAAATCTGAAGGTTATTCCACTGGAGCTGCTCTTTTAGACATAGAAAAAGCATTCGACAGTGTTTGGCGTAAAGGTTTGATTGCGAAATTGCAAACTTTTAATTTTCCAATTTTCCTAATCAAAATTTTAAAAAATGATCTCACTAATCGAACTCTGCAGGTTGTCTATCAGAATTCAAAATCTGATAGATTTCCTGTCAGAGCAGGTGTGCCTCAAGGTTCAGTCTTGGGTCCAGTCCTGTACAACATATTCACTACAGATCTTCCTGATTTGCCTCCAGGATGCACAAAGTCATTGTTCTGCGATGACACAAGCATTTCCGTAAAAGGAAAAAGTCTTCGTGTCATATGCCGTCGATTGCAGAAAAGTTTAGAAATTTTTCTTCCTACTTGTAAAAGTGGAAAATCTCTCCCAATGCTTCTAAAACTCAAATGATAATTTTTCCGCATAAGCCTAGGGCTTCTTTCCTCAAGCCAAACAATAATCACGTTGTCAAGATGAATGGGGTTATTTTAAGTTGGTCTGACAAGGTTAAGTACTTGAAACTAATTTATGATAAAAAACATATTTTCAAAGAGCACATTGAGAGTATACAAGCCAAGTGCATCAAATATACGAGATGTTTATATCCTCTCATCACAGGAGTTCTAAACTTTGTTTAAAGAACAAATTTTTGATTTACAAACAAATTTTTAGACCAGCAATGCTTCATGCTGTACCGATCTGGTCAAGTTACTATTTAACAAGGAAGAAAACGCTCCAAAGGATTCAGAATAAAATTCTGAAAATGATTTTGAAGCGTCCTCCTTGGTTTGGTACACTCGAATTACATAGACTTACTGGTGTTGAACCATTAGAAGCTATGTCAAATAAAATTATTAACAATTTTCGACAAAAATCGTTGCAATCCTCAATTGCTACGATAAGCTCTCTTTATAGCCAATAAGTTAGCAATTAAGTTAGTTGTAAGTTTACTTCCCATTTTCTGACAAGTAGGTTTAAATCCCTACGAATGATAAGTCCTAATTGCGAAAGCAAACAAATCCTAACAACTAAAATTACAAATTTCTAACAGTGTTGAGAAGTCACCATTTGTGATTGGACACACATACTCATTATTTACTAATAGTTATCATAAATACTTAAACTACTAACAAATCCCCCCCTTAAAAAAAAAAACGTACAAATATCATACACAATAATCCATGAACATTTCACAAAAAACCACATACACCTATCATAAACCACAGCTTACAAATACCAATACCCACATGAACTGCCCATAAATGCATAACAGTCCCATGTAATTTCTTATCACTTTTTGCCTAAACTTCAAAAATTTCTTCACATGCTCTCAAAAAATCGAAAGAAAAAGTTTTTTGTTGCTAAATTGATTAGAAAAATATGAATTTTGGTCAGTCCCATGTTACAAATAAACGCAAAACAAGCTCAGTGCTGTAAGTAACTAGCATAAAATTATGGTCACTATCATAAAAATACCAATACTAATAGGAAAAATAATTAACTTGTTGCCTATACAAGTGTACTGTCATAAATATATTTACCTCGGATAAATGCCTTTTTGCACACACATGTTATACACACATACACGTAATACACACACACACGTAATACACACACAAACACACACACAAACACAAACACAAACACACACACATATACACATACACACACACATACACACATACCCATACACACACATACACATACACACACATACACACACATACACGCTATTCACACATACACGCTATTCACACATACATATACACGCTATTCACACACCAACACGCTACTCAGATACACACGCTTAATATACGACACACTATACCTACACTATCGGCAGCACCCAAACGGCCCTTCCCACGGCTTCCAATGGTCCCCAGTGCCGTTCACGTCCAATTTCGGGCTGTATTCCAACAACGATATCTGAATTAGATTACCACTGGTGGGGTCCAACTCAGATCGAAGGGAAGCCGAACTGTTCGCCTTGACGGTCGACCAGGGAATGATCTTCTCTCAACACGGAATGTCCTTTTATAGCGTCACTCAGTGTGGGGAACTTTGGTGATTGGGGGAAGAACCAATCATGTGGAAGCATCTCTGCTTTCTTACTTCGTCGCTTACGTTGGGTGATGAATGCGATGCCAATTGGCTGGCATTGCTAGCCAATGACTGAATGCGTGAAATTATTTCGTCTATGTTTTTGAAGTCTGCGTTAGGGAAATATACCAATCGTATGAAAAATGTATGTGGAAATCCGCAATTTTCGCGGAGTAATAAGAAAATGGTACCTTAAAATATCATGTTATACAAATCTTGTATATTTTAGCTTTCCAACGGTATATTATCTATTGAAATCGGAACAGTTGTTTGAGCGCTATTAGCATCTAAAATCTTCCATTCAGCCAACCAAGAACGTTACATGTTCAATCCAGTTTTCACGGAAGGTACCTTAGTATAGTGAAGAAAGACGTAGCCCACGTCAAAAGCATCATTTGGAAAGTATCGATACCTGTACTCATCTCTTGCGGTGAGTATCGATGCCAAAATACTCGGTACCGTTGGTATCGTTGCTAGTATCGCTCCTACTGCATGGCCAGTATGTACGACTACACATTAAAATCCAGGGGAGCAAGGTCCGGGGAGCTGGGATGCTTATCAAGAAAATCAGTCAAATTCTCCCGAAGCCACGCTTCGATGCTATTCAACGCTGCACCATCCTATTAAAAGACGTAATGATCTTTTCCGTAGAAGTCCTGAAGTGCTGGGAGCACAACCTTCCCTAGAATATCGGTCTTATAGCAAACGGCGTTGTTTTTCACTTTTTTGCTCTTCTCCTAGAAAGGTATAGCAATCACTTGCAAAACCGAAAGTATAAAAGTGCTCCAAAGGGCCAAATGGCATATATCACTCGACTCAGCTCGACGAGCTGAGCATTTTCTGTATGTGTGTGTGTATGTGTGTGTGTGTGGTGTATGTGTGTGTGTGTGTGTGTGTGTGTGTGTGTATGTGCAGATTTTTATTCTCACTCACTTTTCTCGGAGATGGCTGGACTGATTTTCATGAAATTAATTGCAAATGAAAGGTCTCGTTGTCCCATAAGACTCTATCAAATTTCATTGTAATCGGATTTTTAGTTAAGAGGTTATGTATCAAAATGTAAAAATCATGAAACATCATTATCTCGAAAACTACACAACCGATTTGAACAGAATTGATTTCAAAAGAACGGGCTACCTAAAATACCGTTAACTTTTGAATTTCATAAAGATTGAACTTGTGATTCAAAAGTTATGACAAGAAACATGTTTTGAAGACTACTTAATCTCACTCATGTTTCTCAGAGATGGCTGAACCGATTTTCATAAAATCAGTGTCAAATGGAAGGCCTAGTTGCTCCATAAGACCCTATTGATTTGTTTTGCAATCAGACTATTACTTTGTCTGTTAATTTTAAAAATGTGAAATCCAGCTTTGAAAAGGAACATATTTCGAAGACTACTTGAACTCACTCACTTTTCTCAGATATGGCCGACCCGATTTCCACAAAATTAGTGTCAACTAATAAGTCTAGCTGCCTCGTAACACCCTATGTATTCATATTGGGTGGTATTCGGTCATTTTCAGCAAATTTTCTGGAATCAATCTGGACACCGGAAATACTCATATTGGGAGGTATTTAGTTATTTTGGTTGTTTTCCAGAAATTAACAGTGGTCGTCTTTAAATTCAAAATGGTGTCAAGGGTCAATGTTTGGTTTCTATGCATCATCTCGATTACGGAAATATCCATGTTGAGTATTATTTGGTCATTTTCGACTGTTTCCTATGAGTTGCCATTTAGCGATTCAAAATGGTGCCTGAGGTCAATTGTTAGCTCATTGCATCATTCTGGTTCCAGAGATACTCATATTGGATGGTGTTTGGTTATTTTAGACTGTTTTTCACAAACCGAAATTCGCCATCTTGGATTTCAAAATGGTATTTAAGATAATTTCTGGCCTCTGAGCTTCATTCTGGTTGAAGAAAAACCCATATTGGGTGTAATTCGATCATTTTCCGCTATTTCCCAGGAACCGGTAGTCGCCAATCTAGAATCCAAAATGGGGTTATGGTCGATTTCAGCTGCTGTGTATTATTCTAGATCCGGGGATACTCATGTTAGACAGAAATCGGCCATTTTCGGCTGTTTGCCAGAAACCACAAGTTGTCATCCTACAATTCATAATGGTGTCTGAAGCCGATTTGTGGCTCCAGTGCATCATTACGATTCCGAAAATACCTCCTTTTTTGGGTGGTTTGCCGCTGTTTTTCCGAAACCGGAAGTCACCATCTTAGAATTCAAAATGGTATCTGTGGTCGAATTTAGCTCCTGTGTATCTTTCTTTATCCAGATATTATTATATCGGGTGGAAATCGTTCATTTTTGGCTGTTTTCCAGAAACCGGAAGTTGCTATCTTACAATCCAAAATGTTGCCTGAGGTCGATTATCGAACATGTTTGTTACCACTAAAAACATTTACCTGCCAAATATGGTTCCATTTAGTTGCTTAGTTCGCGAGATGTGCAGAAATTTGTGCAGAAACATGTGCTTCTATAAGAGAAAGGGGCGTCGAACCATGATGGACATATTTATTACCCTTTAAAATATCCACATGCCAAATTCGGTTTCATTTGCATGGTTTGTTCTTTAGTTGTGCATAAATGTATGTTTCATTTGTATTGGACCCCTCCGTCCCAGAAGAGGGAACGGTCTCAAACTATCATAGGAACCTTTATCGGGACCAAAAACCCCTACATACAAATTTTCACGTCGATCGGTACGGTAGTTTTCGAGCCTATTTGGATCAAACAGACAGACAGACCGGACTGCATTTTTATATGTATAGATTACAACATCAATATTTTAGAACCTAAAGAGTGAATATACATTTATTGGATTGAAGCGTTCATTTAAATCTATTTTTACAAATAAAAGTTTGAATGAGAAAGGCTGGGTCTGACCGCTAGGTGGATTAATTTAGGTTTTTTTCGATAAACATCAGTTGAACGTCATCAGATGCTGGCCAACGTGGGCGTCATCCGAAAACACGAACTCCTGAACTGCGTGCCGCAAACAACTTTACTACGATGTCGCGGTATTCTTTTAACGGGCGCGGTAAACATACAACAAATGTTAGTAAGTCGATACCATGCGCGTCAGATAGCCTATATGAGTAGGGTTGCCACATTTATTCCTGTATTTTCGCTCGAGAATATCTGTATATCTGTTTCACGGGCTAAAAAATCTGTATAAAAAATCTGTATCGAGCAAACTAAGAACGTTGGATGAAAAACTTCTTCCTTAAAAATATATTGAAACAAATCACCATTTTTTGCTTTAGCTTAATTTTTTATTGGTTACACACTTATGATCAAGCGATAATCAAATGTAGTAACTGAGCACGATATTGCTTTTTTTAAGTGATGTTCATGCATGTTTTTGTTAATTTTATTTAGTAGCTCCTGCTTGGTTAGCAACGTAGGTTTTTAAAATTGAGCTCATAAGCTTAGGGGCCATGAGATTTTCGGCTTTGGACGTGCTGCAATTATAAATTGAAAATATGCGTTCTACACAAGCCTACTATAGAATGTGGAATTATTTTAAAAATTTGCACAAATGATCTCAGTAACGGAAACAT